>NC_086451.1:178542043-178829172 GCF_028390025.1 Pseudophryne corroboree
TTTTATTAATTAACACATTATGTTTTAAATAAACTTGCTGTCTTTTTATATTGATACATTGGCTCTCTCCTTTGTTATTTGAATCCTTCTGAAATTCAGCGCAGCCAGTTCTCTTTTTCAGTTTAATAAATCGTCCGCTTATTCATTTATGTACGAGTAGTTAGAAGTAGAAGAACTCTAAAAGAAACCACTAAGCTCATCTACAGACACACCACACTGTATATGCCCAATATCACCTGATTTTAGGCCTGGTTTGTTCTTGGATGTGAGACCACCTGGGAATACCAGGTGCTGTAGGTAGTTTTATACTACCAACACCGTTCTCTTGATGCATTCTATTTTGAAACTTATTCATTGATGTTGAAGTTAGAAACAGCAAAAATCATCTACAGCCGCATCACACTGGATATGTCCAATCTCATCTGATGATGGAAGCTAAGCAGTGTTGTGCCTGGTTTGTTTTTGGATTTCAAGTCCTGCCTTCTGGTTTGGCCACGGCACCTCGGATATTCACCAAGGTCATGGCCGTGATGACGACCCTTCACCATCAGAGAATCCGGATCCTGCCAAATCTGGACGACTTGCTGATCCTGGTGAACTCCCAAGAGGTTCTCCACAGTTATCTGGAACTGGCGGTCCAATTCCTTCAAGTCCACGGGTGGCTCATCAACTGAAAAAAGTCCTCGCTGGTCCCTGCTCGGAACATGGTGCACCTAGGGGCACTGCTGGACACACACAGCCAACAATTGTTTCTGTCTCCAGAGAAAGTCCTGAAAATTCAGGACAGTATCTTTCTCTCTCGCCCAAGAGTGTTGATACACACGGCGTTGCAAGTACTAGACCTCATGGTGTCGGCTTTCGATATGGTAGAGTACGCTCAATTTCATTACCGCCCTCTGCAGAGGTTAATCCTCTCCAAGTGGGACGGCCTGCCTCATCGGATAATGTCTCAAATGATCTCCTTGACTCCGGAGGTTCGTCTGACACTGAGCTGGTGGCTACAGGACCAACAGTAGAGCAGGGGCCATCCCTTCTGGATCTCCAACTGTGTCCTCCTGACAATGGATGCCAGTCTTTTGGGCTGGGCCACGGTGTTGGAGCAACACTTTCTCCAGGGTCGGTGAACCAGGGAGGAATCTCTCCTCCTGATATACATTCTGGAATTGCAGGCAGTGTTCAATTAATTGACACTGGCCCTGCCTCTAGTACAGAACAGGCCTGTTCAAGTACAATCGGACAACGCCACCACGGTAGTGTACACAAATCATCAAGGCGGCACTCGAAACTAGGCGGCACTCGAAACTGCATGGCAAAGCTGGAAGTATCAAAAATCCTCCGTTGGGTAGAATGTCATCTGCCAGCAATATCGGCAGTGTTCATTCCCGGAGTCCTCAACTGGGAAGCGGATTTCCTCAGTCGTCAGGACGTTCACGCTGGAGAGTGGAGAGGCTGCAGCAGAAATGTCTGCACTGGTGTCAGTAGGTGACTGAGGCAGGGATGACTGGGAGATAGTGGGTGACTGAAGCATGTATGAGTGGGAGATAGTGGGTGACTGAGGCCGGGGTGACTGGGAGATAGTGGGTGACAGGGAGATAGTGGGTTACTGAGGGAGGGGTGATAGGAAGGGGTTGGGTAAGTATGGGAAGAAAGTGGGTGACAGGGATAATAAATGACTAAGGCAGGGGTGATAGGGAGATAGTGGATGATTGTGGCAGGGGTGACAGGGACAGTAAGAGACTGAGGCAGGGGTGACAGGGATAGTGGCTGACTGAGGCAGGGGTGACTGGGAGATAGTGGGTGACTGAGGCAGGGTTGACAGGGATAGTGGGTGACTGAAGCAGGGGTGATAGGGTGACAGTGGGTGACTAAAGCAGGGGTGACTGGTATAGTGGGTGACTGAGGCAGGGATCGCAGGTATAGTGGTTGACTGAGGCAGCGGTGACTGGGAGATAGTGGGTAACTGAGGCAGGGGTGACAGGGAAAGTGTGTGACTCAGGCAGGGGTGACAGGGAGATAGTGGGCAGCATATCTCTGCCTCACTGCAGCAGCACATCCCTGCTTCAATGACAGCAGCACATCCCTGCCTCGCTGACAGCAGCACATCCCTGCCTCACTGGCAGCAGCACATCCCTGCCTTACTGACAGCTGTATATAGGGCCTAATTCAGACCTGATCCCTGCTGTGCATATTCACACAACAGGAGATCAGGTCTGAAGTGCGTGTGTGCTGGTGCCGCAGTGCACCGGCACATGCCAGAGATGCGATCAGCATCTCTGCCCAGTGAGCGCCTCTGCCTGATTGACAGGCATAGGCGGTCACTGGGCAGGAGGAGTCGGGCCAGCGGCGTTGTGCCGCCATTTTGGGGGCACAGTCCGGACAACGCAGACATGACCGGACCGTATGGGGGCGGGCCGTGACGGCTGCGTGACCCGGACAGCAACGGGCCTTATTTACTAAAATCTCAGATAAATTTTATGGCATTTATGTGCAGTCTAGTTTGCACAGTTGATAGTGTTGATCTTGCACTATCAATGTAAGCCTCACATAGGTTTGATACACATGTAAGTTTGTTTTTATTTTACTACATTGTGGTTTGTGGCTCTATACCATGTAATGCATGTCTTTTAACAGTAGTCAAGTCTTCCAATGTGCTTGTTAGTGAAACCCAATAGATAGCTTTATTTTATTTTGTTTCTTCAAATATTGAATGCATATGTCTTATAACTTTTTTTTTTTTTTAATATATATATATATATATATATATATATATATATAATATATATATATATATATATATATATACATTTTTATTATAAGATTTTCAATGACACAAAACCATCCAAGTTGCAGATTATGGATTGTGAAGGACAAATCAACCATATAAACAATTTAAGCAATTTAAATTGCATGCAGGTAGTAGAATATCAAACTCCTTGGATGAGAGTTGGTCGTAATAAACTAGGATAGAAAAGAATACAGTAGAAAATAAGATTTTAAACCTACCGGTAAATCTTTTTCTCGTAGTCCGTAGAGGATGCTGGGGACTCCGTAAGGACCATGGGGATAGACGGGCTCCACAGGAGACATGGGCACTTTAAGAAAGACTTTAGTTCTGGGTGTGCACTGGCTCCTCCCTCTATGCCACAGTTAGAGAAACTGTGCCCAGAGGAGACTGACAGTATGAGGAAAGGATTTTGTTAATCCAGGGCAAGATTCATACCAGCCACACCAATCACACCGTATAACTTGTTATAAACTACCCAGTTATCAGTATGAAAAAACAACATAGCATCAGTGCAGGACCGATGCAACTATAACATAACCCTTATTGAAGCAATAACTATATACAAGTATTGCAGAAGTAGTCCGCACTTGGGACGGGCGCCCAGCATCCTCTACGGACTACGAGAAAAAGATTTACCGGTAGGTTTAAAATCTTATTTTCTCTAACGTCCTAGAGGATGCTGGGGACTCCGTAAGGACCATGGGGATTATACCAATGCTCCAAAATGGGCGGGAGAGTGCGGATGACTCTGCAGCACCGATTGAGCAAACATGAGTTCCTCCTCAGCCAGGGTATCAAACTTATAGTATTTTGCAAAGGTGTTTGAACCCGACCAAGTAGCAGCTTGACACAGCTGTAGTGCCGAGACCCCTCGGGCAGCCGCCCAAGAAGAGCCCACTTTCCTCGTGGAATGGGCCTTGACCGATTTCAGTAACTGCAATCCAGCCATAGAATGCGCTTGCTGAATCGTGTTACAAATCCGGCGAGCAATAGCCTGCTTTGAAGCAGGGGCACCAATCTTGTTGGTTGCATACAGGACAAACAGCGCTTCAGTTTTCCTGACTCTAGCCGTCCTGGCCACGTAAATTTTCAAAGCCCTGACCACATCAAGTAACTCGGAATCCTCCAAGTCACGCGTAGCCACAGGCACCACAATAGGTTGGTTCATATGAAAAGATGAGACCACTTTTGGTAGGAATTGAGGACGGGTCCGCAATTACGCTCTATCCACATGGAATACCAAATATGGGCTTTTATGTGACAAAGCCGCTAATTCCGACACTCGCCTAGCCGAAGCCAAGGTTAATAACATGACCACCTTCCACGTGAGATAATTTATCTCCACTGTTTTAAGTGGTTCAAACCAGTGTGATTTTAGAAAACTTAACACCACGTTAAGGTCCCAAGGTGCCACCGGAGGCACAAAAGGAGGCTGAATATGCAGCACTCCTTTTACAAAAGTCTGAACTTCTGGAGGAGAAGCCAATTCTTTTTGAAAGAAAATGGATAAGGCCGAAATCTGGACCTTAATAGAGCCTAATTGTAGGCCCAAATTCACTCCAGTTTGTAGGAAGTGAAGGAAACGGCCCAGATGGAGTTCTTCCGTAGGAGCATTCCTGGCCTCACACCAAGAAACATAATTTCGCCATATACGGTGTAATGTTTTAACGTTACATCCTTCCTAGCCTTTATCAGCGTAGGGATGACCTCAACCGGAATGCTAGGATCCGGCATTCAACCGCCATGCCGTCAAACGCAGCCGCAGTAAGTCTTGGAACAGACAGGGCCCCTGATGCAACAGGTCCTGTCTTAGAGGGAGAGGCCACAGATCTTCTGTGAGCATTTCCTGCAGATCCGGATACCAGGTCCTCCGTGGCCAATCTGGAACAATGAGGATTGTTCTCACTTTTCTTTGTCTTATTATCCTCAACACCTTGGGTATGAGAGGAAGAGGAGGAAATACATAGACCGACCGGAACACCCACGGTGTCACTAGGGCGTCTACAGCTACTGCCTGAGGGTCTCTTGACCTTGCGCAATACCTCTGTAGCTTTTTGTTGAGCCGGGACGGCATCATGTCCATCTGTGGCAGTTCCCACCGACTTGTAATCTGTGCAAAGACTTCCTGATGAAGTCCCCACTCTCCCGGATGTAGGTCGTGTCTGCTGAGGAAGTCTGCTTCCTAGTTGTCCACTCCCAGAATGAACACTGCTGACAGTGCGCTTGCGTGGTTCTCCACCCAGCGAAGAATTCTGGTGGCTTGTGCCATCGCCACTCTGCTCCTTGTGCCGCCTTGGCGGTTTACATGAGCCACTGCGGTGACGTTGTCTGACTGGATCAGAACCGGTTGGTCGCAAAGTAAGGTCTCCGCTTGACGTAGGGCATTGTATATGTTGATGTGAAGACAAGTCTCTTGACTTGACCAAAGACCTTGGAAATTTCTTCCCTGTGTGACTGCTCCCCAACCTTGGAGGCTTGCGTCTGTGGTCACCAGGATCCAGCCCTGAATGCTGAATCTGCGTCCCTCGAGAAGGTGAGCACTCTGCAGCCACCACAGGAGTGATACCCTGACCCTGGGGGACAGGGTGATCAACCAATGCATCTGTAAATGTGACCCGGACCACTTGTCCAGTAGGTCCCATTGGAAAGTCCTCGCATGGAACCTGCCGAATGGAATGGCCTCGTATGATGCCACCATCTTTCCCAGGACTCGAGTGCAGTGATGCACTGACACAAGTTTTGGTTTCAATAGGTTCCTGACAAGAGTCATGAGTTCCTGGGCCTTTTCTATCCGGAGATAAACCCTCTTCTGGTCCGTGTCCAGAATCATGCCCAAAAAAGACAGACGAGTAGTAGGAATCAACTGCGACTTCGGGATATTGAGAATCCAGCCGTGTTGCTGTAACACTTTCAGTGAAAGTGATACGCTGTTCAGCAACTGCTCTCTTGATCTCGCTTTTATGAGATCGCCCAAGTACGGGATAATTGTGACACCTTGCTTGCACAGGAGCACCATCATTTCTGCCATTACCTTGGTGAAAATTCTCAGGGCCATGGAGAGACCAAACAGCAACGTCTGAAATTGGCAATGACAGTCCTGTACCGCAAATCTGAGGTACGCCTGATGAGGTGGATAAATGGGGACATGAAGGTATGCATCCTGTACACAAATGCGGACAACAGGTGTCAAGCCGTGTGTTGCCTTTGTCAAGCTGTAATAAGTAGGGATAAGGACGTTAACCACCTCGGAACATCCTCCCTTATACGACACCTGCAGCGCATTCATCATAAGTCAGTAACAAGTTCAAAAACTTTGGATGACAGCGGAAGCAGTCCACTGACCACTAAATCCCTTCCTCTTGTAACCAAGCTCCTGCAAACCACACCACCAACTCCCTCAGTGTCAATTTCCTCCTTAGACAGGAGAGCCAATAGTCCTGCAGGCCATGTCACTGGCAAGTCTGACGAGTCCTCTCCTGCCTGGGATTCCTCCGATGCATCCTTGAGTGTAACGCCTACTGCTGCTGGCGCTGCTGTTGTTGCTGCTGGGAGTCGATCGTCATCCCAGAGGGGAAGTCGGAAGACCACTTGTACTACTTCCAGTAAGCAATTGACTGTCCAACAGTCCTTTGCGAGGAAGATGAAATATCACAGCAGTCATCCTGCTGCAAAGCGGATAACTCGGGTCTGGTCAGCCTGGGTGGTGAGAAACGTGGTTCCGGTATCCATCGTTAATTTACAGGCAACTAGAGACTTGATTAAGGTACTGTGTCCCCGGTACCAAATACCCTCTAGGTTCCATTTCTCTAGGCAGGCGATACCGAAAATGTACACAGACCTCAGAAAAAGAGTCACCAGTGTCCTAAAAAATGCAGTTGTACCCAATGTCCACTTGTCTGTGGTTAAGTGGAGCAGGGCAGACTCAGGACTATATGACTGTGACAGCCCACTGGGTAGATGTATTGCCCCCCGCAGCAAGAACAGCAGCGGCGGCACCAGTAGCAGCATCTCGCAATTGCCAACTCGTTCCTAGGCAGGCTACGCTTTGTATCACCGCTTTCCATAAGAGGCACACAGCTGACAACCTCTTACGGAAACTGAGGAACATCATCGCAGAATGGCTTACCCCAATTGGACTCTCCTGGGGATTTGTGACATCGGACAACGCCACCAATATTGTGCGTGCATTACATCTGGGCAAATTCCAGCACGTCCCATGTTTTGCACATACATTTAATTTGGTGGTGCAGAATTATTTAAAAAACGACAGGGGCGTGCAAGAGATGCTGTCGGTGGCCCGAAGAATTGCGGGCCACTTTCTGCCTTCAGCCACCGCATGTCGAAGACTGGAGCACCACCAAACATTCCTGAACCTGTCCTGCCATCATCTGAAGCAAGAGGTGGTAACGAGGTGGAATTCAACCCTCTATATGCTTCAGAGGATGGAGGAGCAGCAAAAGGCCATTCAAGCCTATACATCTGCCCACTAAATAGGCAAAGGAGGGGGAATGCACCTGACTCAAGCGCAGTGGAGAATGATTTCAACGTTGTGCAAGGTTCTGCAACCCTTTGAACTTGCCACACGTGAAGTCAGTTCAGACACTGCCAGCCTGAGTCAGGTCATTCCCCTCATCAGGCTTTTGCAGAAGAAGCTGGAGACATTGAAGGAGGAGCTAAAACAGAGCGATTCCACTAGGCATGTGGGACTTGTGGATGGAGCCCTTAATTCACTTAACCAGGATTCAATCTGTTGAAATCAGAGCACTACATTTTGGCCACCGTGCTCGATCCTAGATTTAAAACCTACATTGTATCTCTCTTTCCGGCAGACACAAGTCTGCAGAGGTTCAAAGACCTGCTGGTGAGAAAATTGTCAAGTCAAGCGGAACGTGACCCGTCAACAGCTCCTCCTTCACATTCTCCCGCAAGTGGGGGTGCGAGGAAAAGGCTAAGAATTCCGAGCCCACCCGCTGGCGGTGATGCAGGGCAGTCTGGAGTGAGTGCTGACATCTGGTCCGGACTGAAGGACCTGGCAACGATTACTGACATGTCGTCTACTGTCACTGCATATGATTCTGTCACCTTTGAAAGAATGGTGGAGAATTATATGAGTGACTGCATCCAGGTAGGCACGTCAGTATGTATACTGGCAGGAAAAAGAGGCAATTTGGAGGCCCTTGCACAAACTGGCTTTATTCTACCTACGTTGCCCTCCCTCCAGTGTGTACTCCAAAAGAGTGTTTAGTGCAGCCACTCACCTTGTCAGCAATCGGCGTACGAGGTTACTTCCAGAAAATGTGGAGAAGATGATGATCATCAAAATGAATTATAATCAATTCCTCCGTGGAGACATTCACCAGCAATTGCCTCCAGAAAGTACACAGGGATCTGAGATGGTGGATTCCAGTGGGGACGAATTAATAATCTGTGAGGAGGGGGATGTACACAGTGAAAGGGGTGAGGAATCGGAGGATGATGAGGTGGACATCTTGCCTCTGTAGAGCCAGTTTGTGCAAGGAGAGATTGATTGATTGATTCTTTTTTGGTGGGGGCACAAACCAACCAGTCATTTCAGTCAGTCGTGTGGCAGACCCTGTCGCTGAAATGATGGGTTCATCAATGTTTTTCTTTTCAATCTAAGCCCCTGCAGTTTTCTGTAAGCATCTGCTTCGCTATGATGATCAAGAAGTCACATGGGCAAACACTCAGGGCTGGAGGCGTAGATCTTAGGACCAGCTGCTACAAGCATGGCAGAGGTGTCACTATCACTGGTGACACCCAGAGAGGTGGCGAAGTAGATTGTAATGCAGTGCGCGCAGATAAGCAGCGCAATGGTAAAAAGGAGGCATGGTCTCATAGGTAGGGGCGTGGCCCGAATCACCATTTTGTTGCTCCGGGTATCCCGGGGGTTGGGGGCTGCACCCGGGGACTAGTGTGTGAGTGGTGCTGGCTCCTGCACAGTGACAGAAACTGGGTGTTGCACGTAATGTCACAGTGAAACACCCATATTCTGTCACTGAAGAAGAGCCGGCACTTTGGTGTCACCCCCCTTGGCGGGTGACACTCGGGTGTGTGCCGCAACCCTGTTGTGATGCCACTGACCCATGGGAAGCTTTACGTGGCTTACCCATGTGTTAGTAGCCCCAAGCATCTTTTGTGTTAGTCCCTGAAGAAAAACTTCAAATATTGTTTACAATTTTGTAATCAATGGGCCTAATTCAGTAAGGATTGCAAATTCTGCTAAGTAACAGAATTTGCAATCCTTTGGTTCGCATGCTGGGGCCACCCATCACAGGGCATGGCCACCCAGCATGCCGCCTCCCTTCTTGACCACGCTGAAATTGCAGTCTCAGTGCAGTTCAGCGTGATCATAAAAAATGGGTTAGCCTCCTGTAGGTGCAGACTGTACGTGTGCGCAGGAAGCCGCCACCATTTTTGTGATCGCAGCGGCTGCATGTGATGTCATGCAGCCGCTCTGACCACGCCTCCTGTTTCTCCGTTGCCGACCCCATTTTGTAGCCCTGCCCCTGCACCGCTCCATCTCCGACTTTGAAATGGATTGTTGCTGACCCCCCCCCGCACCGATTGACAGTCAGAGGTGATCGCATTATCTGCGGGGTGCCACAGAAAATGCAGGCGCATGCGTATGCTCTTAGCAATTTTTGCAGTTGGATTGCTTATTGCGATTACAATCCAACCTGAATCAGGCTCTATTACCTATCACAATGCACTGCAGGTAGTACAAAATGGGGTTAATATAGGAGAAAAAACCCCAGAGCTGTGCTCCTTAACTGTCCCTGGTGGCTAGTGGAGCAGCTGCCCAGTAATCAGTGTCCACGCCAGTGCGCACACGGCCCGCCCCCTACAGCCACGCTGGATCTCGGTATAGTGTGGGCACAGAAGCCCCTTACCTCCCTTTCATCAGCGGCCTCGTGATCCCGGAGGGCGGTGTGTGTGTGACTGACCTTAGGAAGAAACCGGAGCCTCCGCTGCAGTGACCCAGCAACCAGGGCACGGGAGTATACTGCGCCGCTGGGAGTGATGGAGCTGCAGTAAAGATGTCTATTAGACCTAGCCTGCTGCAGCCCTTGTAGATTCTTATAAAAAAAGTTCTTCTTTTCTTGTCAAAATTAATAGCTAAGAATAGGATGCCTGAGGCAGCCCCCTGTTAAGTGGCCTGCTACTGAAGGCACCAACTACAAACTGAGCTCCCTGTTCATGGAAGCGAGGTTATAGAGCAGGGGGCGCTGAGCATCTTGGGAACAGTCAAAAGCTTTGAGCCTGTTGGTGCCTCAGATCAAGATCCTACTCTACACCCCAATGTGAATCCTTGTGGAGTCCAGTGTACCCCACAGAAGAAATGAATGTGTCACACCCATTGGCAGCAACATTAGAATAGCTGCTGATGGGCACAATTGAGAAAGGAAGGGGGGAAAACATTTGAATCCAGCACATATATGTAATTTGAATATGTAATTTGTACCTTCCTACTTTAAAATGTAATGGATGAACCTCACCCTGTGAGAACTATCTTTATGATCAAGAGATCTCATATGCAAGATAAGTATGTGTTGGCAGAGGCGCTCACTGGGCAGAGATGCTGATCGCATCTCTGGCATGTGCCGGTGCACTGCGGCACCAGCACACACACACACTTCAGACCTGATCTCCTGTTGTGTGAATATGCACAGCAGAGATCAGGTCTGAATTAGGCCCTATATACAGCTGTCAGTAAGGCAGGGATCTGCTGCTGCCAGTGAGGCAGGGATCTGCTGCTGCCAGTGAGGCAGGGATCTGCTGCTGTCAGTGAAGCAGTGATCTGCTGCTGTCAGTGAGGCAGTGATCTGCTGCTGTCAGTGAGGCAGGGATGTGCTGCTGTCAGCAAGGCAGTGATCTGCTGCCCACTATCTCCCTATCACCCCTGCCTGAGTCACACACTTTCCCTGTCACCCCTGCCCCAGATATCCACTATCTCCCAGTCACCGCTGCCTCAGTTAACCACTATACCTGCGACCCCTGCCTCAGTCACCCACTATACCAGTCACCCCTGCTTTAGTCACCCACTATCTCTGTCACCCCTGCCTCAGTCAACCACTATCTCCATATCACCCCTGCCTCAGTCACCCACTATCCCTGTCACCCCTGCCTCAGTCACCCACTGTCACCCTATCACCCCTGCCTCAGTCACCCACTATCCCTGTCACCCCTGCCTCAGTCTCCTACTGTCCCTGTCACCCCTGCCACAGTCATCCACTATATCCCTATCACCCCTGCCTTAGTCACTGACTATCTCCCAGTCACCCCGGCCTCAGTCACCCACTATCTCCCACTCATACATGCTTCAGTCACCCACTATCTCCCAGTCATCCCTGCCTCAGTCACCTACTGACACCAGTGCAGACATTTCTGCTGCGGCCTCTCCACTCTCCAGCGTGAACGTCCTGACGACTGAGGAAATCCGCTTCCCAGTTGAGGACTCCGGGAATGAACACTGCCGATATTGCTGGCAGATGACGTTCTACCCAACTGAGGATTTTTGATACTTCCAGCTTTGCTATGCAATTTCGAGTGCCGCCTTGATGATTTGTGTACACTACCGTGGTGGCGTTGTCCGATTGTACTTGAACAGGCCTGTTCTGTACTAGAGGCAGGGCCAGTGTCAATTAATTGAACACTGCCTGCAATTCCAGAATGTTTATCGGGAGGAGAGATTCCTCCCTGGTCCACCGATGGTGAAGGGTCGTCATCACGGCCATGACCTTGGTGAATTTCCGAGGTGCCGTGGCCAAACCAGAAGGCAGGACCTGAAATCCAAAAACTAACCAGGCACAACACTGCTTAGCTTCCAACATCAGATGAGATTGGACATATCCAGTGTGATGCGGCTGTAGATGATTTTTGCTGTTTCTAACTTCTACTTCTAACTACTGGTACATCAATGAATAAGTTTCAAAATAGAATGCATCAAGAGAACGGTGTTGGTAGTATAAAACTACCTACAGCACCTGGTATTCCCAGGTGGTCTCACATCCAAGAACAAACCAGGCCTAAAATCAGGTGATATTGGGCATATACAGTGTGGTGTGGCTGTAGATGAGCTTAGTGGTTTCTGTTAGAGTTCTTCTACTTCTAACTACTCGTACATAAATGAGTAAGCGGACGATTTATTAAACCTGGTGAAATGCTAATTTGCATGGTGATAAAGTACCAGCCAATCAGCTCCTAATTGCCATGTCACAGGCTGGGTTTGAAAAATTACAGTTAGGAGCTGACTGGCTGGTACTTTATCACCTTGCACTTTATCAGTTCACCAGGCTTAATAGATCTGCCCCAATGTTTCAAAATGGAATGCATCAAGAGAACGGTGTTAGTATTGTAAAAATACACACAGCTCCTGGTATTTCCTGGTGGTCTCCCATCCAAGTACTAAAACCAGGACCAACACTGCTCAGCTTCCATGATCAGGAGAGATTGGGCAAATCCAGTGTGCTGTGGCTGTAGATGAGCTGGTGGTTTTTATTACAGCTCTTCTACTTCTAACTTCTGGTACATAAAAGAATACATGTAAAAATTAAATGTACCAAGAAAATGGTGTTGGTAGTTTAAAAACACCTAAAGAATCTGATACTACCAAGCAGTCTCCCATCCATGTATTAACAAAGTCCAATACTGCTTTGCTTCAAAAATAAAATGAGATTGGGCATATCCAGTGTGGTGTGGCTTTAGATAAGCTTTGTGGTTTCTGTTAGAGCTCTTCTACTTCTAACTACTGGTACATTAATGAATATGTATAAGGTTGTAGTTTATCCAATATGCCTTTACTACTACCTTACCTTTCAACCCCCCCTCCCTCCCCTCTTCTCCTTATAGCTTCCTTAGTTCTCTCCTCCTCATGTGTGCGTTATTTGTTTTCTCATACGTCCTAGATGATGCTGGGGTCACATTAAGAACCATGGGGTATAGACGGGATCTGCAGGAGACATGGGCACTTTAAGACTTTCAAAGGGTGTGAACTGTCTCCTCCCTCTATGCCCCTCCTCCAGACTCCAGTTTTAGTATTGTGTGCAGTGATACTGGATGCACTACAGGGGAGCTCTACTGAGTTTCTCTGAAAAGACTTGTTAGTTTTTTTTATTTTCAGGGAGGCTGCTGGCAACAGTCTCCCTGCTTCGTGGGACTTAGGGGAGAGAAGTATGACCAACTTCTAGTGAGTTCAATGGCTCTACTTCAGGCTGACAGGACACCATTAGCTCCTGAGGGTGCTGATCGCTGGGTACGCCTAGATGCACACTCCCGCAGCCTGCCGTCACCCCCTTACAGAGCCAGAAGACAGGTGAGTAGCAGAAGTACAGAAGACTTCTTCTCCAGTGATGGCATTCTGAGGTACCGAGCAGCGAGCGGAACGCTGCGCGCCATGCTCCCACACAAACACAGGCACTGCAGGGTGCAGGGCACAGGGGGGGGCACCCTGGGCAGCATAAATTCCTCACAAAAGGCTGGAAAAAGTGGACATTAGTGCCTGGGCACTGTCCTTACCCCGCTAGCGTAATTAATTATTTCTGAGCGGGACAGATACGCGCCATTACAGTAGCGGGGCTTCTTCCTCACCTCACCAGAACATCTTTAGAGCTTTGCAAGTCTATCACTATAGAGTTTATTATTTCCCAGACTGTGTACTTTTGGCACTGGATTGTGAGCTGAAAAATCCTCTGTGTCCCTCTGACAGATTTACTGACGGTCTGTCCCCCATAAGCCGATGTGTCTGTGGGTACTTGGTACATGTGTGTCAACATGTCGGTGGCTGAATGTTTTTCCCAAGAGGAAACTATATTAGGAATGCAGACATATGATGGTGGCCCTGTTGGCACCACCAATAACTGACTGGGTAAAAGTTTCAGTAATATCAGAGTAAGGTTGGATAAATCTGTGTCCCAGACACAGACGTAGAGAATAGATGTGATGTTCATGGCTATGTTTCTTTTCCCTCAGGCCCCGCGGGGTCGCAAAAATGTTATTTTGCCCAGTTACTACACACTGATACTGACACGGAAACTGATTCCTATGTCGACCATAATGTTTCCTGATTAGATCCAATATTGGCAAGGAGCATTCAGTACATGATTGTGGATATTAAGGACATATTAAAATCACTGAAGACCCTGCTGTTCCTGACAAAGGGGTCTATATGTATGTGTATATATAGATATATAATGAAAGCTGATGTAACGTTCCTCCATCTCTGTTTGAGAGAGTCTGGGCCAGCTCGACAAGATGGTTTCAAATCCCCAAAAGGATTCTGGTTGTTTATTCATTTCCCGCCGCGGACAGAATAAAGTGGGAGTCACCCCCTGTTCTGCACGGGGCCCTGTCACAAATCCAGCGGATCGTATGCAGGAAGCTACATTATTTCTAGTTATGTAACCAAGGGTACATTACTTAGACCTGCCATTACATGTGCATGGGTGAGTAGTAGTATTCAAGAATTGGTCGAATACCTTGTCATCCGATAAAGATACCTTGGAGAGATGGGATACTCCTTACGTTGTATCATATCAAGGACACTGCAGCATACTTACGTGAGATTGCAAGGGATATAGGACTCTTGAGTTCACGGGCCAATTTCATGGCAGTCTCGGATAGGAGGGCATTGTGGATTCACCAAGAGAATGCTGATGCTGACTCCAAGAAGAAAGGGAGTCTCTTCCCTATGAAGGTGAAGCGTTGTTTGGTGACTGCCTAGTTTATTTGATCTCGGCAGCTCCCGCAGGTAAGTCAACCTTCTTGCCCTATGTTCCCTCCCAACGGATGAAGACGCATCATTATCTGATGCAGTCATTTCGGCCCAATAGATATGCAAGAAGTTAAGATTCCCCTTTCTTTGCAGGTAGAGGAAGGAGAAGAGGGAAGAGGTCTGCATCCTCTTCAAGATCGCAGGAGCAGAGATCATCCTCTGCTTCTGCCAAATCCACCGCATGACGCTGGGGCTCTCTTGCAGGAGCCCGCACCAGTGGGGGCACGTCTAAAACTCTTCAGTCAGTTCTGGATTCATTCGGACATGGACTCGTGTGTTTTACAAATAGTGTCCCAAGGGTACAAACTGGGGTTTCAAGACGTTCCCCCTCACCGATTGTTCAAATCGGCTTTAGTCAGCAGGGAGAAGGTTTTTATTCAAGCCTCTTCGTGGTCCCTAAGCCGGACAGCTCAGTCAGACCAATCTGAAATCTGAAATCCCTCAATTTCTACCTAAGGAAATTAAATTTCAAGATGGAATCTCTCAGTGCACTGATCTCCAGTCCAGAGGAAGGAGATTTCATGGTTTTGGTAGACATAAAGGATGCCTACTTACATGTTCCCATTTAGCCTCTGCATCAAGCTACCTGAGGTTTGCAATTCAGTATTGTCATTACCAATTTCAGACATTGCCGTTTGGTCTGTCCACGGCTCCGAGGATTTTCACCAGGGTGATCGCAAGCAAAGAGTAACAATTATCCCGTACTTGGATGATCTTTTGATAAAGGCGAAATCCAGGGACCAGTTAGTGCAAAACATTGCACTCTCCCTGACAGTTCTTCAACAACATAGTTGGCTCCTAAACTTGCCAAAATCGCAGTTGGTCCCAATGACGCGGTTGTTGTTTTTGGGAGTGATACTGGACACAGAAGAGGTTTTCCTCCAGTGGAAAGGCTCTGGAGATCCAGAGTCTGGTCAAACAAATTCTGAAACCAGCAAGAGTGTTAATCCATCAATGCATTTGGTTGCTGGGTAAGATGGTTGCGGCCTACGAGCCCATTCAGTTTGGCTGGTTCCATGCCAGAGTTTTTCAGTTGGACCTGTTGGACAAGTGGTCCGGATCCCACCTACACACGCACCGGAGGATAATCCTGTCTTCCAAGACCAGAATCTCACTCCATTGGTGGCTGCACAGTTCTCACCTCCTAGAGGGGCGAAGGTTCGGGATTCAGGACTGGATCCTAGGGACCATGGATGCAACCCTCCGATGCTGGGGAGCAGTCACACAGGGGGAAAACGTCCAAGGAAGATGGTCAAGTCGGGAAAGTTGTCTCCACATAAATGTTCTGGAGTTAAGGGCCATTTAATAACTGCAGACACAGTACGCACTGGGACGGGTGCCCAGCATCCTCTACGGACTAAGAGAAAAGGATTTACCGGTAGGTATTAAAATCCTATTTTCTCTAACATCCTAGAGGATGCTGGGGACTCCGTAAGGACCATGGGGATAGACGGCTCCGCAGGAGACATGGGCACTTTAAGAAAGACTTTAGTTCTGGGTGTGCACTGGCTCCTTCCTCTATGCCCCTCCTCCATACCTCAGTTTGATACTGTGCCCAGTGGAGACTGGGTGCTTTTCAGGAGCTCTCCTGAGCTTTCTGACAGAAAGTATTTTGTTAGGTTTTTAATTTTCAGGGAGCACTGCTGGCAACAGACTCCCTGCATCGAGGGACTGAGGGGAGAGAAGCAGCCCTACTCTCCGAGTTGCAAGGTCCTGCTTCTTAAGCTACTGGACACCATTAGCTCCAAAGGGATTAGCTCCAAAGGGATTGGTACGCAGGATCTCACCCTCGCCGTCCGTCCCAGAGCCGCGCCGCCGTCCCCCTCGCAGAGCCGGAAGATAGAAGCCGGGTGAGTATGAGAAGAAAAGAAGACTTCAGAGGCGGCAGAGGACTTCTTGATCTTCATTGAGGTAACGCACAGCACTGCAGCTGTGCGCCATTGCTCCCATACACCTCACATACTCCGGTCACTGTAAGGGTGCAGGGCGCAGGGGGGGCGCCCTGGGCTGCAATATAAACCTGTTTTTGGCAGAAATATAATATCACTGACCTGGTTTGGGAGTGTTGTGGACTCGGGGCTTCTTCCGATGACCGGGAAGAGGAACCGCCACTGGGTCGTAGTAGAGATGGCCGGATGTAGGTCTTCCTCATGCAGGACTAAGACGGCAGGCGGGAGGCCCAGAGGAATTCTTGAAGGTCTCCTGTAAGACAAGACTTGTAGAAATACTGAAGGCTGGGGTACTGAGATATTGGAGACACTGTGGTATTGGAGGCACTGAGGTGCTGGGAGTACAGGGAGTGCAGGGAGGCCCTTGGAGGCACGGAGGTGCTTGGGGGCACGGAGGTGTTTGGAGACACCGAGGTGTTTGGAGGGATGAGGTGCTTGGAGGCACGAGGTGCTTGGAGACACGGAGGTGCTTGGAGGCACGGAGGTGCTTGGAGACACCGAGGTGTTTGGAGGGATGAGGTGCTTGGAGGCACGAGGTGCTTGGAGACACGGAGGTAACTGGAGGCACAGAGGTGCTTGGAGGCACAGAGGTGCTTGGAGGCACGAGGTGCTTGGAGGCACGGAGATAATTGGAGGCACGGAGGTAATTGGAGGCACAGAGATAATTGGAGGCACGGAGGTGCTTGGAGGCTCAGGATGCTTGGAGGCACGGAGGTGCTTGGAGGCTCAGGATGCTTGGAGGCTCAGGATGCTTGGAGGCACAGGGTGCTTGGAGGCACAGGGTGCTTGGAGGCACAGGATGCTTGGAGGCACAGGATTCTTGGAAGCACAGGATGCTTGCAGGGACGAGGGAGCTCTGGAATCACAGCTTCCGCAGGAGAAACGAAGATACTCAGGCACCGGATCTCTGCCTGGTATCTGATTTTAAATTCCCCGCCCTAGCCTGATTGGCGGAGCAGGCAGGTGACGTCAGACCTGCTCCGCCTCCTTGCCCTCGCTTGTGATGGCGGCGTCCTTGCTTCCGGGAAGCCGCCGGAGAGCAGCGCCGACCGGCCGCTGAAGCCGGAGACCGTCAGGGGAAGAGAGGCGCCGGGCAGACCAGGCCACCCGCAGGGACAAGCGCGGTCGCCGCTGCCCGAGGTTCGTGACAGTACCCCCTCCTCCAGGAGTGGCCCCTGGACACTTCCCGGGCTTAGTCGGATGTCTGGAGTGGAAGATCTGAATCAGACGAGGAGCCGTTACTTCAGTAGCCCCAATCCAACTTCTCTCCTCAGGACCATAACCCTTCCAGTCCACCAAGTACTGTAATTTTTTATGAAGATAACGAGAGTCAAGAATAGCTTTGATTTCAAACTCCGCTCCAGCTTCTGCCACTACGGACGTTGGCCTAGGGAGTGCTGAGTGGAACCGATTCAGAATGAGGGGACGGAGTAGAGAAACATGAAAGGCGTTAGGTATTCGAAGATGGGCAGGCAAACCCAGTTTACAGACCACAGGATTTAAGACTTGTAGCACAGGGTAAGGACCGATGAACCTTGGAGCGAATTTCATGGTGGGCACCTTCAACCGGAGATTCCGTGTGGACAGCCATACCCTGTCCCCAACTTTATATTGAGGTGCGGCTTGCCGTTTCTTATCTGCGAAGAACTTGTACCGAACAGAAACCTGCTTAAGATTAGCATGAACCTTTCTCCAAATTTGTCCAAAGTGTCGTAGAGTGGACACTACAGCAGGAACCTCTATTATCGGAAGGCTTGGAAATTCCGGAACACGGGGATGGAACCCGTAGTTGACGAAAAATGGTGATTCCCCAGTGGAAGAATGAAACAAATGGTTATGGGCAAACTCCGCCCAAGGCAACAACTCCACCCAGTTGTCCTGTGAAGGAGAGAGATACAAACGAAGAAAAGTCTCTAGATCTTGATTGACTCGTTCCGTTTGCCCTTTAGTTTGGGGATGATAAGCAGACGAAAACTTAAGTTTAATGTGTAGAGTTGAACAAAGGGCTTTCCAAAACCTGGCGGTGAACTGTACTCCACGGTCAGAAACAATCTCTTGTGGCAACCCATGCAAACGAAAATGTTCTCGGATAAACAATAGAGCCAGTTTCGGTGCTGTCGGGAGACCAGTCAAGGGCACAAAGTGTGCCATCTTCGAAAAACGGTCAACGATAACCCAAACGGTGTTGCAACCCTTGGAACAGGGCAAGTCAGTGATGAAGTCCATGGAAATGTGAGTCCAGGGTCTCACAGGGATAGGCAGAGGACGAAGTAACCCTGCAGGAGGCAGACGAGGAGATTTATGTTGTGTACATTGGGGACACGAATTAACGCAATCTTGTACATCCTTCCTCATGGTGTTCCACCAGTAAGACCTTAGCAGAAACTTGTACATCTTCTGAGCGCCGGGATGACCGGAAAACTTGGAGTTATGGGCCCACAGTAGTATTCCTGGGCGGAATCTAGCTGGCACGGACATTCTTCCAGGAGGAGGAGCTGGAGTAGTTAAAGCAGCAGAGACAGAAACTGGATTCAGAATTAAACCCCGCTCCGGAGGTTCATCCTCGTCTGTGGGAACTTGTGAACGAGAAAGCGCATCTGCTTTAATATTGAGAGTCCCGGCCCGGTACTTGATAATGAACGAGAATCGGGAAAAGAAAAGTGCCCATCTCGCCTGGCGAGGATTCAAGCATTGTGCGGATTTGATGTACAGCAAATTCTTGTGATCCGTGTAGATGGTAAACACATGTTTAGCCCCTTCTAGAAGATATCTCCATTCTTCCAAGGCAGATTTGATTGCCAAGAGTTCCTGGTCTCCAATAGTGTAATTTCGTTCGGCTGGAGAGAATTTACGAGAATGGAAGCCACACGGATGTAATTTTTTATCAGAGGAATACTGGGAGAGAACAGCCCCAACCCCGACTGAAGATGCATCAACTTCTAAGAAGAAGGGTTCCTCGAAATTTGGTTGTTGGAGAACTGGAGCCGTCATGAAAGCTAACTTTAAGCGAGAAAAAGCTACAATGGCTTCCGGAGGCCACAAATAAGGATTAGAACCCTTCCTCGTCAGGGCAGTAATGGGCGCAACAATGGTGGAGAAACCCTTAATGAATTTCCTGTAGTAGTTCGCAAAGCCCAGGAACCTTTGTATTGCTTTCAGGGAAAGAGGCTGAGTCCAGTCACGAATGGCCGACAACTTTTCCGGATCCATGCGAAGCTCCGTCCCCGAGATGACATAACCGAGGAACGGAATAGATGTTACTTCAAAGGTACATTTGGAAAGCTTGGCGTAGAGATGATTCTCTCGTAAACGGTGTAGCACCTCTTTGATTTGAGTCCTGTGTTCGACAAGATTCTTGGAAAAAATCAGTATGTCGTCCAGATATACCACAACGCTCTGATACAGCATATCACGAAAGATTTCGTTGACGAACCCCTGGAAAACCGCGGGAGCATTACTAAGACCAAACGGCATCACCAAGTATTCGTAATGCCCATCTCGGGTATTAAAGGCAGTCTTCCATTCATCCCCCTCTCGGATGCGTATAAGATTGTAAGCTCCTCTCAAGTCGAGTTTTGAAAAAATGCGGGCACCACGAACCCTATCAAATAACTCTGTGATTAGTGGCAAGGGGTATTTATTCTTAATAGTAATGTCGTTTAGGCCGCGGTAGTCGATGCATGGTCTCAACCCCCCGTCCTTTTTCTTCACGAAAAAGAAGCCTGCACCGGCAGGGGAGGAAGAGGGGCGAATGAATCCCTTGAGCATATTGGACTTAATATACTCCGACATGGCTTGAGTCTCGGGAAGAGACAGAGGATATGTGCGACCACGAGGTGGCGTCTTCCCTGGGACAAGGTCAATAGGGCAGTCCCAAGGCCTGTGAGGTGGTAACAGGTCAGCAGCTTGTTCCGAAAATACGTCCTTGTACCCTTGATATGCCTCCGGAATGTGCTCTTCATCCGTTTTGGAGGTAACACGGAGCGGACAAACAGGAGTAAGACAATTAATGTGACAAAAGGGACTCCAGGACAGAATTTGTGACGACTTCCAGTCGATGTGGGGATTATGACTTTTCAGCCAAGGCATTCCAAGAACCAGATCATGAGGCATTTCTGGGATTACCAAGAGTTCCAAATCTTCCTGATGTAGAGCCCCGACCTGCAGCTTAACTGGCCCCGTGCGCCACATTATAAGACCTTTGGAAATTCTAGTCCCGTTGATAGCCGTCAGTGAAATTGGCCGCTCGATAGGCTGTAACTTTAAACCCAAACTTTGGGCACAGAAAGAAGAAACGAAGTTCCCTGCAGCTCCGGAATCCAATAGGGCTTCACAAGACCTGGAGACTGAATTGGAGACTAGAGTTACTGGAAGCAAGCAGTCCGAAGTTGGAGAAGCTTTTGTCGTAACTCCCAGCTTGACTCCTCCGGAACAAGCTAGGCCTGCCCGTTTCCCGGACGGGCTTTACAAGATTTAAGAAAATGATCTGCGGCTCCACAGTAAAGGCAGAGTTTACCCTCACGACGACGCTGTCGTTCTTCCGGAGACGGTCGGGAGCGGTTAATTTGCATGGGCTCATCTGAGCTGGGTGAGGCCACCGGCCTAGGAGTAGGATTCCGGAACCTGGAACGATCCGAACGGCTACGTTCTCTTCCACGCTCCTGCATCCGAAGATCCACCTTGACGCAAAGGGAAATCAAATCTTCTAATGGATCCGGCAGATCTCTAGTAACCAGCTCATCTTTCAGCCGGTCGGAAAGACCGTTCCAGAAGGCAGCTCTCAGGGCATCATTATTCCAGCGTAGTTCGGAAGCAATGGTCTGGAAATGAACCACGTACTGGCCCACGGAACGGGCGCCCTGCCGAACACGGAGCAAATCGGAAGAAGCAGTGGTCATTCTGCCGGGCTCGTCGAAAATCCTTCGAAAGGACGAGATGAAGTTGGTGTAGTTGGAAACCATGGGATCAGATCGTTCCCATAATGGAGACACCCAATCCAAAGCAGAACCTTCCAACAGAGAAATAATATATGCTACCTTGGACCGGTCTGTAGGAAAGTTGTGTGCAAGTAGCTCGAAATGTACCTCGCATTGGTTCAAGAAACCACGACAATTTTTGGGATTCCCATTATAGCGGGACGGAGTAGGCAACTGAAGGCGTGGAGTGACACCGGCCGATGGTTGAACATTGCTGGCAACGGCAACTGGTGCGACTACTGGAACAGGTGCCGGAATTACTGAGGCCAGAGACGCCTGAATCTGATCCAGACGCCCGGACAACTGCTGGAGGTACTGCATCACCTGGCCTTGCGCTGCTTCCTGACTTTGCACTCGAGAAGCCAGGTTCTGAATGGCACTCGAGTCCGTGTTCCGATTCCCCGAGTCCATGTGGCCTGAGTATACTATCACTGACCTGGTTTGGGAGTGTTGTGGACTCGGGGCTTCTTCCGATGACCGGGAAGAGGAACCGCCACTGGGTCGTAGTAGAGATGGCCGGATGTAGGTCTTCCTCATGCAGGACTAAGACGGCAGGCGGGAGGCCCAGAGGAATTCTTGAAGGTCTCCTGTAAGACAAGACTTGTAGAAATACTGAAGGCTGGGGTACTGAGATATTGGAGACACTGTGGTATTGGAGGCACTGAGGTGCTGGGAGTACAGGGAGTGCAGGGAGGCCCTTGGAGGCACGGAGGCGCTTGGAGGCACGGAGGTGCTTGGGGGCACGGAGGTGTTTGGAGACACCGAGGTGTTTGGAGGGATGAGGTGCTTGGAGGCACGAGGTGCTTGGAGACACGGAGGTAACTGGAGGCACGGAGGTGCTTGGAGGCACGGAGGTGCTTGGAGGCACGGAGGTGTTTGGAGGGATGAGGTGCTTGGAGGCACGAGGTGCTTGGAGACACGGAGGTAACTGGAGGCACAGAGGTGCTTGGAGGCACGAGGTGCTTGGAGGCACGAGGTGCTTGTAGGCACGGAGATAATTGGAGGCACGGAGATAATTGGAGGCACGGAGGTGCTTGGAGGCACAGGATGCTTGGAGGCACAGGATGCTTGGAGGCACAGGATGCTTGGAAGCACAGGATGCTTGCAGGGACGAGGGAGCTCTGGAATCACAGCTTCCGCAGGAGAAACGAAGATACTCAGGCACCGGATCTCTGCCTGGTATCTGATTTTAAATTCCCCGCCCTAGCCTGATTGGCGGAGCAGGCAGGTGACGTCAGACCTGCTCCGCCTCCTTGCCCTCGCTTGTGATGGCGGCGTCCTTGCTTCCGGGAAGCCGCCGGAGAGCAGCGCCGACCGGCCGCTGAAGCCGGAGACCGTCAGGGGAAGAGAGGCGCCGGGCAGACCAGGCCACCCGCAGGGACAAGCGCGGTCGCCGCTGCCCGAGGTTCGTGACATATAACATATATACAGCTGGGCACTGTATATATGTATGAGCCCCCGCCAATTGTACAGTTTAAGCGGGACAGAAGCCCGCCGCCGAGGGGGCGGGGCTTCTCCCTCAGCACTCACCAGCGCCATTTTTTCTCCACAGCACCGCTGAGAGGAAGCTCCCCGGACTCTCCCCTGCTTATACCACGGTAGACAAGAGGGTTGAAAAGAGAGGGGGGGGGGCACATAATTTGGCGCAAATTACATACAGCAGCGCTACTGTGCAAACATTAAGTTACTGTGCTATTCCTGGGTTATATAGCGCTGGGGTATGTGCTGGCATACTCTCTCTCTGTCTCTCCAAAGGGCAGAGTCGGCCATAGGCATAGGCAAACTAGGCAATTGCCTAGGGCATTTGATATGCCTAGGGGCATCAGCAACTTCTGCTGATTAAAATGATATGCGGCATGCCTATATTCTGTGTGTAGCATTTCATATGCAGATACAGCCACAGTCTCACACAGTATATAGGCGTGCTGCATATCATTTTAATCAGCAGAAGCTGCGTGTGCATCCTAACAACATAGCAATGCAAATAAGATGCATTTTAATAAAAAAAAGGTGCCCCAACGTTAGCATTGAGGCAAGATTTATGAGGACACATCTGTATCCAAGCAGAGGCAGAGGTCACAGTGTTAGTGGCAGTGTGAGTGCTGTGTGCATGTGAGTGGGTTGATTGTGCAGTAGTGTTCGGAATATGAGTAAGGAGCATTATGTGTGTCATGTAAAAATGCATTAATAATGTGCAACATATGTGTAAGGGGCACTATGTGTGTCATTATGTGTATAAGGGCATTAATAATGTGCGGCATATGTGTAAGGGACATTGGTGGTCATTCCGACTTGTTCGCTCTGTAATTTTCTTCGCATCGCAGCGATTTTCCGCTAATTGCGCATGCGCAAGGGTGGTCATTCCAAGTTGTTCGCTCTGTAATTTTCTTCGCATCGCAGCGATTTTCCGCTAATTGCGCATGCGCAATGTTCGCTCTGCGACTGCGCAAAGTAAATTTGCTATGCAGTTAGGTATTTTACTCACGGCATTACGAGTTTTTTTCTTTGTTCTGCTGATCGTAGTGTGATTGACAGGAAGTGGGTGTTTCTGGGCGGAAACTGGCCGTTTTATGGGTGTGTGTGAAAAAACGCTGCCGTTTCTGGGTAAAACGCGGGAGTGTCTGAAGAAACGGGGGAGTGTCTGGGCGAACGCTGGGTGTGTTTGTGACGTCAAACCAGGAACGAAACTGACTGAACTGATCACAGTTGTCGAGTAAGTCTGGAGCTACTCAGAAACTGCTAAGAAGTGTCTATTCGCAATTCTGCTAATCTTTCGTTTGCAATTTTGATAAGCTAAGATTCACTCCCAGTAGGCGGCGGCTTAACGTGTGCAATGCTGCTAAAAGCAGCTTGCGAGCTAACAACTCGGAATGAGGGCCATTATGTGTAAAAGGGCATTAATAAAGGTTGTCATAATGTGTAAGACGCATTATGTTTATAAGGACATTAATGATGTGTCTCATATGTGTAAGGGGCATGACTGTGTGGAATTATGTGTATAAATGCATTACTAATGTGTGGCATTATGTGTATAAGGTGCTCTAATATGTAGCGTTGCGTATAGAAAGGGCATTTACTGTGTCGTCTAATGTGAATAAAGAGCAATAGGGTGTGGTGTAATGTAAATAAGGAGCAATTCAGTGTGATGTAATGTGAATAAGGAGCACTACTGTGAGAAGTAAAGTTTATAAGGTAAAGTGATACTACTGTGGGATGTAATGTGAATTATGGACACTATCGCGTGATCAAATGTGAATAAAATTGCAGTACTGTGTGGCGGAATTTTAATTGGGGGTACTATTGTGTGGACATGCCCATTGCCAGCAAAAACACACCCCTTTTTGGACTGTGCGCCAAATGTGCGAACTGTTCCTGTTTAAAATATAGGGGGTACAAACACCAAAATAAGTACTGTTATGGGTGAGGGTTGATGGTGCTGGGAAAGAGGTGCAAGGTCAGAGGCGGAACCAGCGGTGGTGCTAGGGGGGCACCAGGCAAAATCTTGCATAGGGCATCCTATTGGTTAGGGCCAGCTCTGCCAAAGGGCCTTGTGGGGGAAATGTCTTCAGTAAAAGCATTCCCTGTGTGTGTGGTGTGTCGGTACGCGTGTGTCGACATGTCTGAGGAAGAAGGCTATATTAGAGAGGAGCGGGAGCAAATGAATGTGGTGTCTCCGCCGACACCTGATTGGATGGATATGTGGAATGTTTTAAATGCTAGTGTAAACTCATTGCACAAAAGATTAGACAAGGCTGAAGCTTTGGGACAGTCAGGGTCTCAACCCATGCCTGATCCTATGTCGCAGGGACTGTCAGGGTCTCATAAGTGCCCACTATCCAGATTGTTGACACAGATACCGACACGGATTCTGACTCCAGTGTCGATTACGATGATGCAAAGTTACAGCCAAAATTGGCAAAATACATTTGATATATGATTATGGCAATAAAAGATGTTTTGCACATCACAGAGGAACCCCCTATCCCTGACAAGAGGGTACATATGTACAAGGGAAAGAAGCCTGAGGTAACCTTTTCCCCTCACACGAGCTGAACGAGTTATGTGAAAAAGCTTGGGAATCTCCTGCAGATTTCCAAAAGGATTCTTATGGCGTATCCTTTCCCATCAACGGATAGGTTACGATGGGAATCCTCCCCTTGGGTGGACAAAGCATTAACACGCTTATCCAAGAAGTTAGCCCTCCCGTCCCAGGATACGGCTACCCTCAAAGAGTCTGCTGACCGCAAACAGGAGATTACCCTGAAGTCCATTTATACACATTCAGGTACCTTACTCAGACCGGCAATTGCGTCGGCCTGGGTGTGTATGTGTAGTGCTGTAGCGGCATGGACGGATACCCTAGATAAGGATACTATTTTATTGCCCCTGAGGCATATAAGAGATGCTGTCCTATATATGTGTGTATGCAAACTACAGGTGGTGCTGCATGGCTCACACCCTTTTACTTGTCTTGTAGAGCAACTCTGGAGCTGTTACTGGGTCCAGCTGCTGCAAGAAATCAGCTTGAATGCTTCAGGGGCTGGGGCATGGCCAACATGAGCCCCACACTGATGGGGGTGTATAAAGCGATCTAGGGGTCATCCAAGCGCAACCCCACAAAGGCCGCCATGCCCTGCGTGACCATTTTCTCTTTTCATATGCAGACGAGGGTTGCAGCCAACTATACCCATTGCTTGGATGACATCACCATATGCGAATCCATCTGCTGCAGGCCTTCCCCCAGGAATGCTTGCACTAGTTGTTGCATTTGGTTTGTTGTTTGGGGGGTGCTTCAGTATTAGGCAGCCTTCTGCCCTCACACATTCATCTGAAAATGTGTTCTCCCTGCAGTTGTTGTCCCCAGATGAGAGTTCCCTTGTGCTGCCTCAGTTGAATCTCCTTTACTTGACGGAGGTGTGCCTGAGCAGCGGCCCTCCCCAGCCCTATCTCAAATCATACTTATTTTGCTTAGGTGATACCATGGTCATGAAGATTGTTTTCCCAGGGTGAGGTTCATTCATTGCATTCTGGGTATGCTGACCTCTGTGATTTCCCCAAATGTGGGAATCTCGACTGCATAATTTGTGGTAGGGGGGGGGACTGCATTTGTGCTTTCCCCTGGTTGGCTCTGGTATAATTTAGATCTCATTGTCTCAGGTCTCTCTCCCGCCTAGTTTGCTGTCTGTTTCCACTTCTCTTTTCTTGAGCCCCTCCCTTCTATGCCCTTGCGCACTATCCTGACTTCTCCCGTCTGCTTACTTTGTGCCTTCCAACGCACAATGCGAACTACAGGTGGTGTTGCAGGGCCCACACCCTTTTATTTGCATTACAGAGCAGCTCTGGAGCTGTTACAGTGCCCAGCTGCTGCAAGAAATCAGCTTGAATGCTTCAGGGGCTGGGGCATGGCCAACATGAGCCCCACACCAAAGGAGGGTGGGGGGTGTTCAATGCGAACTAGGGGTCATCCAAGCGCCCCTTTTCTCTTTTCATATGCAGATGAGGGTTCCAGCCAACTTTGGCCCACTGCTTGGATGACATCACCGTATGCAAATCCGTCTGCTGCAGACCTTTCCCCAGGAATGCTTGTACTAGTTGTTGCATATGGTTTGATGTTTGAGGGTGCTTCAGTATTAGGCAGCCTTCCGCCCTCTCATTTTCATCTGAAAAGATGTGGTCTCCCTGCAGTTGTTGTCCCCAGACAAGAGTTCCCTTGTGCTTCCTCAGTTGAATCTCCTTAACTTGACGGGGGTGTGCTCGAGCAGCCGCCCTCCACAGCCCTATCCCAACACATGCTTTTCTTGCGTATGAGATCTCTTGATCATGAAGATAGTTCTCACAGGGTGAGGTTCATCCATTACATTTTAAAGTAGGAAGGTACAAATTACATATTCAAATTACATATATGTGCTGGATTCAAATGTTTTCCCCCCTTCCTTTCTCAATTGTGCCCATCAGCAGCTATTCTAATGTTGCTGCCAATGGGTGTGACACATTCATTTCTTCTGTGGGGTACACTGGACTCCACAAGGATTCACATTGGGGTGTAGAGTAGGATCTTGATCTGAGGCACCAACAGGCTCAAAGCTTTTGACTGTTCCCAAGATGCTCAGCGCCCCCTGCTCTATAACCTCGCTTCCATGAACAGGGAGCTCAGTTTGTAGTTGGTGCCTTCAGTAGCAGGCCACTTAACAGGGGGCTGCCTCAGGCAGCCTATTCTTAGCTATTAATTTTGACAAGAAAAGAAGAACTTTTTTTTATAAGAATCTACAAGGGCTGCAGCAGGTTAGGTCTAATAGACATCTTTACTGCAGCTCCATCACTCCCAGCGGCGCAGTATACTCCCGTGCCCTGGTTGCTGGGTCACTGCAGCGGAGGCTCCGGTTTCTTCCTAAGGTCAGTCACACACACACCGCCCTCCGGGATCACGAGGCCGCTGATGAAAGGGAGGTAAGGGACTTCTGTGCCCACACTATACCGTGATCCAGCGTGGCTGTAGGGGGTGGGCCATGTGCGCACTGGCGTGGACACTGATTACTGGGCAGCCGCTCCACTAGCCACCAGGGACAGTTAAGGAGCACAGCTCTGGGGGGTTTTTCTCTTATATTAACCCCATTTTGTACTACCCGCAGTGCATTGTGATAGGTAATAGAGCCTGATTCAGGTTGGATTGCAATCGCAATAAGCAATCCAACTGCAAAAATTGCTAAGAGCATACGCATGCGCCTGCATTTTCTGCGGCACCCCGCAGATAATGCGATCGCTTCTGACTGTCAATCGGTGCTGGGGGGGGGGGTCAGCAACAATCCATTTCCAAGTCGGAGATGGAGCGGTGCATGGGCAGGGCTACAAAATGGGGTCGGCAACGGAGAAACAGGAGGCGTGGTCAGAGCTGCTGCATGACATCACATGCAGCAGCTGCGATCACAAAAATGGTGGCGGCTTCCTGCGCACACATACAGTCTGCACCAACAGGAGGCTAACCCATTTTTTATGATCACGCTGAACTGCACTGAGACTGCAATTTCAGCGTGGTCAAGAAGGGAGGCGGCATGCTGGGTGGCCCCAGCATGCGAACCAAAGGATTGCAAATTCTGTTACTTAGCAGAATTTGCAATCCTTACTGAATTAGGCCCATTGATTACAAAATGTATTTGTAAATATTTGAAGTTTTTCTTCAGGGACTAACACAAAAGATGCTTGGGGCTACTAACACATGGGTAAGCCACGTAAAGCTTCACATGGGTCAGTGGCATCACAACGGGGTTGCTGCCACACCCGAGTGTCACCCGCCAAGGGGGGTGACACCAAAGTGCCGGCTCCTCTTCAGTGACAGAATATGGGTGTTTCACTGTAACATTACGTGCAACACCCAGTTTCTGTCACTGTGCAGGAGCCAGCACCACTCGCACACTAGTCCCCGGGTGCAGCACTCAACCCCCGGGATACCCGGAGCAACAAAATGGAGATTCAGGAAAACAGGCCACACCCCTACTTATGAGACCATGCCTCCTTTTTACCATTGCGCTGCTTATCTGCGCGCACTGCATTACAATCTCCCTCGCTGCCTCTCTGGGTGTCACCAATGATAGTGACACCTTTGCCATGCTTGTAGCAGCTGGTCCTAAGATCTACACCTCCAGCCCTGAGTGTTTGCCCTTGAGACTTGTTGATCATCATAGCGAAGCAGATTCTTACAGAAAACTGCAGGGGCTTAGATTGAAAAGAAAAACATTGACGAACCCATCATTTCAGCAACAGGGTCTGCCACACGGCTGACTGAAATGACTGGTTGGTTTGGGCCCCCACCAAAAAAGAAGCACTCAATCTCTCCTTGCACAAACTGGCTCTACAGAGGCAAGATGTCCACCTCATCATCCTCCGATTCCTCACCCCTTTCACTGTGTACATCGCCCCCCTCACATATTATTAATTCGTCCCCACTGGAATCCACCATCTCAGATCCCTGTGTACTTTCTGGAGGCAATTGCTGGTAAATGTCTCCACGGAGGAATTGATTATAATTCATTTTGATGATCATCATCTTCTCCACATTTTCTGGAAGTAACCTCGTACGCCGATTGCTGACAAGGTGAGCGGCTGCACTAAACACTCTTTTGGAGTACACACTGGAGGGAGGGCAACTTAGGTAGAATAAAGCCAGTTTGTGCAAGGGCCTCCAAATTGCCTCTTTTTCCTGCCAGTATACATACGGACTGTCTGACGTGCCTACCTGGATGCGGTCACTCATATAATCCTCCACCATTCTTTCAAAGGTGACAGAATCATATGTAGTGACAGTAGACGACATGTCAGTAATCGTTGCCAGGTCCTTCAGTCCGGACCAGATGTCAGCCCTCACTCCAAACTGCCCTGCATCACCGCCAGCGGGTGGGCTCGGAATTCTTAGCCTTTTCCTCGCACCCCCACTTGCGGGAGAATGTGAAGGAGGAGCTGTTGACGGGTCACGTTCCGCTTGACTTGACAATTTTCTCACCAGCAGGTCTTTGAACCTCTGCAGACTTGTGTCTGCCGGAAAGAGAGATACAATGTAGGTTTTAAATCTAGGATCGAGCACGGTGGCCAAAATGTATTGCTCTGATTTCAACAGATTGAATCCTGGTTAAGCGAATTAAGGGCTCCATCCACAAGTCCCACATGCCTAGCGGAATCGCTCTGTTTTAGCTCCTCCTTCAATGTCTCCAGCTTCTTCTGCAAAAGCCTGATGAGGGGAATGACCTGACTCAGGCTGGCAGTGTCTGAACTGACTTCACGTGTGGCAAGTTCAAAGGGTTGCAGAACCTTACACAACGTTGAAATCATTCTCCACTGCGCTTGAGTCAGGTGCATTCCCCCTCCTTTGTCTATATCGTGGGTAGATGTATAGGCTTGAATGGCCTTTTGCTGCTCCTCCATCCTCTGAAGCATATAGAGGGTTGAATTCCACCTCGTTACCACCTCTTGCTTCAGAGGATGGCAGGGCAGGTGCAGGAATGTTTGGTGGTGCTCCAGTCTTCGGCACGCGGTGGCTGAATGCAGAAAGTGGCCCGCAATTCTTCGGGCCACCGACAGCATCTCTTGCACGCCCCTGTCGTTTTTTTAAATAATTCTGCACCACCAAATTCAATGTATGTGCAAAACATGGGACGTGCTGGAATTTGCCCAGATGTAATGCACGCACAATATTGGTGGCATTGTCCGATGTCACAAATCCCCAGGAGAGTCCAATTGGGGTAAGCCATTCTGCGATGATGTTCCTCAGTTTCCGTAAGAGGTTGTCAGCTGTGTGCCTCTTATGGAAAGCGGTGATACAAAGCGTAGTCTGCCTAGGAACGAGTTGGCATTTGCGAGATGCTGCTACTGGTGCCGCCGCTGCTGTTCTTGCTGCGGGAGGCAATACATCTACCCAGTGGGCTGTCACAGTCATATAGTCCTGAGTCTGCCCTGCTCCACTTAACCACGGACATGTGGACTAGTGGACCTTGGGTACAACTGCATTTTTTAGGACACTGTTGACTCTCTTTTTCTGAGGTCTGTGTACATTTTCGGTATCGCCTGCCTAGAGAAATGGAACCTAGATGGCATTTGGTACCGGGGACACAGTACCTCAATCAAGTCTCTAGTTGCCTCTGAATTAACGATGGATACCGGAACCACGTTTCTCACCACCCAGGCTGACAAGACCTGAGTTATCCGCTTTGCAGCAGGATGACTGCTGTGATATTTCATCTTCCTCGCAAAGGACTGTTGGACAGTCAATTGCCTACTGGAAGTAGTACAAGTGGTCTTCCGACTTCCCCTCTGGGATGACGATCGACTCCCAGCAGCAAAAACAGCAGCGCCAGCAGCAGTAGGCGTTACACTCAAGGATGCATCGGAGGAATCCCAGGCAGGAGAGGACTCGTCAGACTTGCCAGTGACATGGCCTGCAGGACTATTGGCTTTCCTGTCTAAGGAGGAAATTGACACTGAGGGAGTTGGTGGTGTGGTTTGCAGGAGCTTGGTTACAAGAGGAAGGGATTTAGTGGTCAGTGGACTGCTTCCGCTGTCATCCAAAGTTTTTGAACTTGTCACTGACTTATGATGAATGCGCTGCAGGTGTCGTATAAGGGAGGATGTTCCGAGGTGGTTAACGTCCTTATCCCTACTTATTACAGCTTGACAAAGGCAACACACGGCTTGACACCTGTTGTCCGCATTTGTGTACAGGATGCATACCTTCATGTCCCCATTTATCCACCTCATCAGGCGTACCTCAGATTTGCGGTACAGGACTGTCATTGCCAATTTCAGACGTTGCTGTTTGGTCTCTCCACGGCCCAGAGAATTTTCACCAAGGTAATGGCGGAAATGATGGTTCTCCTGCGTAAGCAAGGTGTCACAATTATCCCGTACTTGAGCGATCTCATAAAAGCGAGATCAAGAGAGCAGTTGCTGAACAGCGTATCACTTTCACTGAAAGTGTTACAGCAACACGGCTGGATTTTCAATATCCCAAAGTCGCAGTTGGTTTCTACGACTCGTCTGTCTTTCTTGGGCATGATTCTGGACACAGACCAGAAGAGAGTTTATCTCCCGATAGGAAAGGCCCAGGAACTCATGACTCTTGTCAGGAACCTATTGAAACCAAAACTTGTGTCAGTGCATCACTGTACTCGAGTCCTGGGAAAGATGGTGGCATCATACGAAGCCATTCCATTCGGCAGGTTCCATGCGAGGACTTTCCAATGGGACCTACTGGACAAGTGGTCTGGGTCACATTTACAGATGCATTGGTTGATCACCCTGTCTCCCAGGGTCAGGGTATCACTCCTGTGGTGGCTGCAGAGTGCTCACCTTCTCGAGTGACGCAGATTCGGCATTCAGGACTGGATCCTGGTGACCACAGAGGCAAGCCTCCAAGGTTGGGGAGCAGTCACACAGGGAAGAAATATCCAAGGTCTTTGGTCAAGTCAAGAGACTTGTCTTCACATCAACATCCTGAAACTAGGGGCCATATACAATGCCCTACGTCAAGCGGAGACCTTACTTCGCGACCAACCGGTTCTGATCCAGTCAGACAACGTCACCACAGTGGCTCATGTAAACCGCCAAGGCGGCACAAGGAGCAGAGTGGCGATGGCACAAGCCACCAGAATTCTTCGCTGGGTGGAGAATCACGCAAGCGCACTGTCAGCAGTGTTCATTCTGGGAGTGGACAACTGGGAAGCAGACTTCCTCAGCAGACACGACCTACATCCGGGAGAGTGGGGACTTCATCAGGAAGTCTTTGCACAGATTACAAGTCGGTGGGAACTGCCACAGATAGACATGATGCTGTCCCGGCTCAACAAAAAGCTACAGAGGTATTGCGCAAGGTCAAGAGACCCTCAGGCAGTAGCTGTAGACACCCTAGTGACACTGTGGGTGTTCCGGCCGGTCTATGTATTTCCTCCTCTTCCTCTCATACCCAAGGTGTTAAGGATAATAAGACAAAGAAAAGTGAGAACAATCCTCATTGTTCCAGATTGGCCACGGAGGACCTGGTATCCGGATCTGCAGGAAATGCTCACAGAAGATCCGTGGCCTCTTCCTCTAAGACAGGACCTGTTGCATCAGGGGCCCTGTCTGTTCCAAGACTTACCGCGGCTGCGTTTGACGGCATGGCGGTTGAATGCCGGATCCTAGCAGTGAAAGGCATTCCGGTTGAGGTCATCCCTACGCTGATAAAGGCTAGGAAGGATGTAACGTCAATACATTACACCGTATATGGCGAAATTATGTTTCTTGGTGTGAGGCCAGGAATGCTCCTACGGAAGAATTCCATCTGGGCCGTTTCCTTCACTTCCTACAAACTGGAGTGAATTTGGGCCTAAAATTAGGCTCTATTAAGGTCCAGATTTCGGCCTTATCCATTTTCTTTCAAAAAGAATTGGTTTCTCTTCCAGAAGTTCAGACTTTTGTAAAAGGAGTGCTGCATATTCAGCCTCCTTTTGTGCCTCCGGTGGCACCTTGGGACCTTAACGTGGTGTTAAGTTTTCTAAAATCACACTGGTTTGAACCACTTAAAACGGTGGAGTTAAAATATCTCACATGGAAGGTGGTCATGTTATTAGCCTTGGCTTCGGCTAGGCGAGTGTCGGAATTAGCGGCTTTGTCACATAAAAGCCCATATTTGGTGTACCATGTGGATAGAGCGGAATTGCGGACCCGTCCTCAATTCCTACCAAAAGTGGTCTCATCTTTTCATATGAACCTTACCTATTGTGGTGCCTTTGGCTACGCGTGACTTGGAGGATTCCGAGTTACTTGATGTGGTCAGGGCTTTGAAAATTTACGTGGCCAGGACGGCTAGAGTCAGGAAAACTGAAGCGCTGTTTGTCCTGTATGCAACCAACAAGATTGGTGCCCCTGCTTCAAAGCAGGCTATTGCTCGCTGGATTTGTAAAACGATTCAGCAAGCGCATTCTATGGCTGGATTGCAGTTACCGAAATCGGTCTAGGCCCATTCCACGAGGAAAGTGGGCTCTTCTTGGGCGGCTGCCCGAGGGGTCTCGGCACTACAGCTGTGTCGAGCTGCTACTTGGTCAGGTTCAAACACCTTTTCAAAATACTATAAGTTTGATACCCTGGCTGAGGAGGAACTCATGTTTGCTCAATCGGTGCTGCAGAGTCATCCGCACTCTCCCGCCCGTTTTGGAGCTTTGGTATAATCCCCATGGTCCTTACGGAGTCCCCAGCATCCTCTAGGACGTTAGAGAAAATTAAGATTTTAAACCTACCGGTAAATCTTTTTCTCGAAGTCCGTAGAGGATGCTGGGCGACCGTCCCAAGTGCGGACTACTTCTGCAATACTTGTATATAGTTATTGCTTCAATAAGGGTTATGTTAGAGTTGCATCGGTCCTGCACTGATGCTACAGTATGTTGTTTTTTTGTACTCCTAACTGGGTAGTTTATCACAAGTTATACGGTGTGATTGGTGTGGCTGGTATGAATCTTGCCCTGGATTAACAAAATCCTTTCCTCATACTGTCAGTCTCCTCTGGGCACAGTTTCTCTAACTGTGGCATAGAGGGGCATAGAGGGAGGAGCCAGTGCACACCCAGAACTAAAGTCTTTCTTAAAGTGCCCATGTCTCCTGCGGAGCCCGTCTATCCCCATGGTCCTTACGGAGTCCCCAGCATCCTCTACGGACTACGAGAAAAAGATTTACCGGTAGGTTTAAAATCTTATTTTCTACTTTATTCTTTTCTATCCTAGTTTATTACGACCAACTTTCATCCAAGGAGTTTGATATATTCTACTACCTGCATGCAATTTAAATTGCTTAAATTGTTTATATGGTTGATTTGTCCTTCACAATCCATAATCTGCAACTTGGATGTACTTGTGTCATTGAAAATCTTATAATAAAAATGTTTATATATTGAAAAAAAAAGTTATAAGACATATGCCTACCTACTAAATGGGGTAAAATTAGGGGATTCTGTACTGGAAAAGGACTTAGGTGTCCTCATAGATAGCAAGCTAAGCAGTAGTACCCAAAGTAGGACTGCAGCAAAGAAGGCTAATAAGATATTAGCATGCATAAAACGGGGTATTGATGCTAGGGACGAGAGTATTATACTCCCGTTATATAAATCACTAGTGAGGTCACACCTTGAATACTGTGTACAGTTCTGGGCACCGTACTACAAAAAGGATATCCTGGAGCTTGAAAAGGTACAGAGGAGGGCGACCAAACTAATTAAGGGCATGGAGATGATGGAATACAAGGAAAGGCTTGAAAGACTAGGCATGTTTACATTGGAAAAGCTGAGACTAAGAGGGGATATGATCAACATCTACAAATATATAAGGGGACAATACACAGAGCTTGTGCGGGACCTGTTTCTGGTTAGATCAACACAGAGGACTCGTGGACACTCGCTCAGGTTAGAGGAGAGGAGATTCCGCACAATACAGCGTAAAGGCTTTTTCACGGTAAGGACAATACGTGTTTGGAATTCCCTGCCCGAGGGAGTTGTAATGGCGGAATCTGTCAACACCTTTAAGAATGGGTTAGATAAATTCCTATTGGATAAGGATATCCAGGGGTATGGTGCATAGTCATGCATTATAGTTACTATAAATAGGGATAAAATGCAATGGCTGACAGCAGCATCAGTCAGAAATTTTAGTAAAATCATCATGCATAGGACACCACAAATAGGTTGAACTCGATGGACAATTGTCTTTTTTCAACCTCAGATACTATGTTACTATGTTACTATGTAATATTTGAAGAAACAAAATAAAATAAAGCTATGTATTGGGTTTCACTAACAAGCACATTGGAAGACTTGACTACTGTTAAAAGACATGCATTACATGGTATAGAGCCACAAACTAGAGATGAGCGGGTTCGGTTTCTCTGAATCCGAACCCGCCAGAACTTCATGTTTTTTTTCACGGGTCCGAGCGACTCGGATCTTCCCGCCTTGCTCGGTTAACCCGAGCGCGCCCGAACGTCATCATGACGCTGTCGGATTCTCGCGAGGCTCGGATTCTATCGCGAGACTCGGATTCTATATAAGGAGCCGCGCGTCGCCGCCATTTTCACACGTGCATTGAGATTGATAGGGAGAGGACGTGGCTGGCGTCCTCTCCGTTTAGAATAGATTAGAGAGACACTTGATTTACTAATTTTGGGGAGCATTAGGAGTACTCAGTACAGTGCAGAGTTTTGCTGATAGTGACCAGTGACCACCAGTTTTATTTATAATCCGTTCTCTGCCTGAAAAAAGCGATACACAGCACACAGTGACTCAGTCACATACCATATCTGTGTGCACTGCTCAGGCTCAGGCCAGTGTGCTGCATCATCTATTATCTATATATAATATTATATATATCTGTCTGACTGCTCAGCTCACACAGCTTATAATTGTGGGGGAGACTGGGGAGCACTACTGCAGTGCCAGTTATAGGTTATAGCAGGAGCCAGGAGTACATAATATATTATATAGTGAGTGACCACCAGACACACAGTGCAGTTTATTTAATATATCCGTTCTCTGCCTGAAAAAAGCGATACACACAGTGACTCAGTCAGTCACATACCATATCTGTGTGCACTGCTCAGGCTCAGGCCAGTGTGCTGCATCATCTATATATATTATATATCTGTCTGACTGCTCAGCTCACACAGCTTATAATTGTGGGGGAGACTGGGGAGCACTACTGCAGTGCCAGTTATAGGTTATAGCAGGAGCCAGGAGTACATAATATTATATTAAAATTAAACAGTGCACACTTTTGCTGCAGGAGTGCCACTGCCAGTGTGACTAGTGACCAGTGACCTGACCACCAGTATATATAATATTAGTAGTATACTATCTCTTTATCAACCAGTCTATATTAGCAGCAGACACAGTACAGTGCGGTAGTTCACGGCTGTGGCTACCTCTGTGTCGGCACTCGGCAGCCCGTCCATAATTGTATATACCACCTAACCGTGGTTTTTTTTTCTTTCTTTATACATACATACTAGTTACGAGTATACTATATCTTTATCAACCAGTCTATATATTAGCAGCAGACACAGTACAGTGCGGTAGTTCACGGCTGTGGCTACCTCTGTGTCGGCACTCGGCAGCCCGTCCATAATTGTATATACCACCTAACCGTGGTTTTTTTTTCTTTCTTTATACATACATACTAGTTACGAGTATACTATCTCTTTATCAACCAGTCTATATATTAGCAGCAGACACAGTACAGTGCGGTAGTTCACGGCTGTGGCTACCTCTGTGTCGGCACTCGGCAGCCCGTCCATAATTGTATATACCACCTAACCGTGGTTTTTTTTTCTTTCTTTATACATACATACTAGTTACGAGTATACTATCTCTTTATCAACCAGTCTATATATTAGCAGCAGACACAGTACAGTGCGGTAGTTCACGGCTGTGGCTACCTCTGTGTCGGCACTCGGCAGCTCGTCCATAATTGTATATACCACCTAACCGTGGTTTTTTTTTTCTTTCTTTATACATACATACTAGTTACGAGTATACTATCTCTTTATCAACCAGTCTATATTAGCAGCAGACACAGTACAGTGCGGTAGTTCACGGCTGTGGCTACCTCTGTGTCGGCACTCGGCAGCCCGTCCATAATTGTATATACCACCTAACCGTGGTTTTTTTTTCTTTCTTTATACATACATACTAGTTACGAGTATACTATCTCTTTATCAACCAGTCTATATATTAGCAGCAGACACAGTACAGTGCGGTAGTTCACGGCTGTGGCTACCTCTGTGTCGGCACTCGGCAGCCCGTCCATAATTGTATACTAGTATCCAATCCATCCATCTCCATTGTTTACCTGAGGTGCCTTTTAGTTGTGCCTATTAAAATATGGAGAACAAAAATGTTGAGGTTCCAAAATTAGGGAAAGATCAAGATCCACTTCCACCTCGTGCTGAAGCTGCTGCCACTAGTCATGGCCGAGACGATGAAATGCCAGCAACGTCGTCTGCCAAGGCCGATGCCCAATGTCATAGTACAGAGCATGTCAAATCCAAAACACCAAATATCAGTAAAAAAAGGACTCCAAAACCTAAAATAAAATTGTCGGAGGAGAAGCGTAAACTTGCCAATATGCCATTTACCACACGGAGTGGCAAGGAACGGCTGAGGCCCTGGCCTATGTTCATGGCTAGTGGTTCAGCTTCACATGAGGATGGAAGCACTCAGCCTCTCGCTAGAAAAATGAAAAGACTCAAGCTGGCAAAAGCAGCACAGCAAAGAACTGTGCATTCTTCGAAATCCCAAATCCACAAGGAGAGTCCAATTGTGTCGGTTGCGATGCCTGACCTTCCCAACACTGGACGTGAAGAGCATGCGCCTTCCACCATTTGCACGCCCCCTGCAAGTGCTGGAAGGAGCACCCGCAGTCCAGTTCCTGATAGTCAGATTGAAGATGTCAGTGTTGAAGTACACCAGGATGAGGAGGATATGGGTGTTGCTGGCGCTGGGGAGGAAATTGACCAGGAGGATTCTGATGGTGAGGTGGTTTGTTTAAGTCAGGCACCCGGGGAGACACCTGTTGTCCGTGGGAGGAATATGGCCGTTGACATGCCAGGTGAAAATACCAAAAAAATCAGCTCTTCGGTGTGGAGGTATTTCACCAGAAATGCGGACAACAGGTGTCAAGCCGTGTGTTCCCTTTGTCAAGCTGTAATAAGTAGGGGTAAGGACGTTAACCACCTCGGAACATCCTCCCTTATACGTCACCTGCAGCGCATTCATAATAAGTCAGTGACAAGTTCAAAAACTTTGGGTGACAGCGGAAGCAGTCCACTGACCAGTAAATCCCTTCCTCTTGTAACCAAGCTCACGCAAACCACCCCACCAACTCCCTCAGTGTCAATTTCCTCCTTCCCCAGGAATGCCAATAGTCCTGCAGGCCATGTCACTGGCAATTCTGACGAGTCCTCTCCTGCCTGGGATTCCTCCGATGCATCCTTGCGTGTAACGCCTACTGCTGCTGGCGCTGCTGTTGTTGCCGCTGGGAGTCGATGGTCATCCCAGAGGGGAAGTCGTAAGCCCACTTGTACTACTTCCAGTAAGCAATTGACTGTTCAACAGTCCTTTGCGAGGAAGATGAAATATCACAGCAGTCATCCTACTGCAAAGCGGATAACTGAGTCCTTGACAACTATGTTGGTGTTAGACGTGCGTCCGGTATCCGCCGTTAGTTCACAGGGAACTAGACAATTTATTGAGGCAGTGTGCCCCCGTTACCAAATACCATCTAGGTTCCACTTCTCTAGGCAGGCGATACCGAGAATGTACACGGACGTCAGAAAAAGACTCACCAGTGTCCTAAAAAATGCAGTTGTACCCAATGTCCACTTAACCACGGACATGTGGACAAGTGGAGCAGGGCAGGGTCAGGACTATATGACTGTGACAGCCCACTGGGTAGATGTATGGACTCCCGCCGCAAGAACAGCAGCGGCGGCACCAGTAGCAGCATCTCGCAAACGCCAACTCTTTCCTAGGCAGGCTACGCTTTGTATCACCGCTTTCCAGAATACGCACACAGCTGAAAACCTCTTACGGCAACTGAGGAAGATCATCGCGGAATGGCTTACCCCAATTGGACTCTCCTGTGGATTTGTGGCATCGGACAACGCCAGCAATATTGTGTGTGCATTAAATATGGGCAAATTCCAGCACGTCCCATGTTTTGCACATACCTTGAATTTGGTGGTGCAGAATTTTTTAAAAAACGACAGGGGCGTGCAAGAGATGCTGTCGGTGGCCAGAAAAATTGCGGGACACTTTCGGCGTACAGGCACCACGTACAGAAGACTGGAGCACCACCAAAAACTACTGAACCTGCCCTGCCATCATCTGAAGCAAGAAGTGGTAACGAGGTGGAATTCAACCCTCTATATGCTTCAGAGGTTGGAGGAGCAGCAAAAGGCCATTCAAGCCTATACAATTGAGCACGATATAGGAGGTGGAATGCACCTGTCTCAAGTGCAGTGGAGAATGATTTCAACGTTGTGCAAGGTTCTGATGCCCTTTGAACTTGCCACACGTGAAGTCAGTTCAGACACTGCCAGCCTGAGTCAGGTCATTCCCCTCATCAGGCTTTTGCAGAAGAAGCTGGAGGCATTGAAGAAGGAGCTAAAAGGGAGCGATTCCGCTAGGCATGTGGGACTTGTGGATGCAGCCCTTAATTCGCTTAACAAGGATTCACGGGTGGTCAATCTGTTGAAATCAGAGCACTACATTTTGGCCACCGTGCTCGATCCTAGATTTAAAGCCTACCTTGGATCTCTCTTTCCGGCAGACACAGGTCTGCTGGGGTTGAAAGACCTGCTGGTGACAAAATTGTCAAGTCAAGCGGAACGCGACCTGTCAACATCTCCTCCTTCACATTCTCCCGCAACTGGGGGTGCGAGGAAAAGGCTCAGAATTCCGAGCCCACCCGCTGGCGGTGATGCAGGGCAGTCTGGAGCGACTGCTGATGCTGACATCTGGTCTGGACTGAAGGACCTGACAACGATTACGGACATGTCGTCTACTGTCACTGCATATGATTCTCTCAACATTGATAGAATGGTGGAGGATTATATGAGTGACCGCATCCAAGTAGGCACGTCACACAGTCCGTACTTATACTGGCAGGAAAAAGAGGCAATTTGGAGGCCCTTGCACAAACTGGCTTTATTCTACCTAAGTTGCCCTCCCACAAGTGTGTACTCCGAAAGAGTGTTTAGTGCCGCCGCTCACCTTGTCAGCAATCGGCGTACGAGGTTACATCCAGAAAATGTGGAGAAGATGATGTTCATTAAAATGAATTATAATCAATTCCTCCGCGGAGACATTGACCAGCAGCAATTGCCTCCACAAAGTACACAGGGAGCTGAGATGGTGGATTCCAGTGGGGACGAATTGATAATCTGTGAGGAGGGGGATGTACACGGTGATATATCGGAGGGTGAAGATGAGGTGGACATCTTGCCTCTGTAGAGCCAGTTTGTGCAAGGAGAGATTAATTGCTTCTTTTTTGGGGGGGGTCCAAACCAACCCGTCATATCAGTCACAGTCGTGTGGCAGACCCTGTCACTGAAATGATGGGTTGGTTAAAGTGTGCATGTCCTGTTTTGTTTATACAACATAAGGGTGGGTGGGAGGGCCCAAGGACAATTCCATCTTGCACCTCTTTTTTCTTTTCTTTTTCTTTGCATCATGTGCTGATTGGGGAGGGTTTTTTGGAAGGGACATCCTGCGTGACACTGCAGTGCCACTCCTAGATGGGCCCGGTGTTTGTGTCGGCCACTAGGGTCGCTAATCTTACTCACACAGTCAGCTACCTCATTGCGCCTCTTTTTTTTCTTTGCGTCATGTGCTGTTTGGGGAGGGTTTTTTGGAAGGGACATCCTGCGTGACACTGCAGTGCCACTCCTAGATGGGCCCGGTGTTTGTGTCGGCCACTAGGGTCGCTAATCTTACTCACACAGCTACCTCATTGCGCCTCTTTTTTTCTTTGCGTCATGTGCTGTTTGGGGAGGGTTTTTTGGAAGGGCCATCCTGCGTGACACTGCAGTGCCACTCCTAGATGGGCCCGGTGTTTGTGTCGGCCACTAGGGTCGCTTATCTTACTCACACAGCGACCTCGGTGCAAATTTTAGGACTAAAAATAATATTGTGAGGTGTGAGGTATTCAGAATAGACTGAAAATGAGTGTAAATTATGGTTTTTGAGGTTAATAATACTTTGGGATCAAAATGACCCCCAAATTCTATGATTTAAGCTGTTTTTTAGTGTTTTTGGAAAAAAACACCCGAATCCAAAACACACCCGAATCCGACAAAAAAAATTCGGTGAGGTTTTGCCAAAACGCGTTCGAACCCAAAACACGGCCGCGGAACCGAACCCAAAACACAAAACCCGAAAAATTTCAGGCGCTCATCTCTACCACAAACCACAATGTAGTAAAATAAAAACAAACTTACATGTGTATCAAACCTATGTGAGGCTTACATTGATAGTGCAAGATCAACACTCTATCAACTGTGCAAACTAGACTGCACATAAATGCCATAAAATTTATCTGAGATTTTAGTAAATAAGGCCCGTTGCTGTCCGGGTCACACAGCCGTCACGGCCCCGCCCCCATACGGTCCGGTCATGTCTGCGTTGTCCTGACTGTGCCCCCAAAATGGCGGCATAACGCCGCTGGCCCGACTCCTCCTGCCCAGTGACCGCCTCTACCTGTCAATCAGGCAGAGGCGCTCACTGGGCAGAGATGCTGATCGCATCTCTGGCATGTGCCGGTGCACTGTGGCACCAGCACACACGCACTTCAGACCTGATCTCCTGTTGTGTGAATATGCACAGCAGGGATCAGGTCTTAATTAGGCCCTATATACAGCTGTCAGTAAAGCAGGGATGTGCTGCTGCCAGTGAAGCAGTGATGTGCTGCTGTCAGTGAAGCAGTGATGTGCTGCTGTCAGTGAAGCAGTGATGTGCTGCTGTCAGCGAGGCAGTGATGTGCTGCTGTCAGCGAGGCAGGGATGTGCTGCTATAAGTGAGGCAGGGATGTGCTGCCGTCAATGAGGCAGGGATGTGCTGCCGTCAATGTTGCAGGGATGTGTTGCTGTCAACGTTGCAGGGATGTGCTGCTGTCAGTGAAGCAGGAATGTGCTGCTGCAGTGAGGCAGAGATATGCTGCCCACTATCTCCCTATCACCCCTGCCTGAGTCGCACACTTTCCCTGTCACCCCTGCCTCAGTTACCCACTATCTCCCAGTCACCGCTGCCTCAGTCAACCACTATACCTGCGACCCCTGCCTCAGACACCCACTATCCCTGTCACCCCTGCCTCAGTTACCCACTATCTCCCAGTCACCGCTGCCTCAGTCAACCACTATACCTGCGACCCCTGCTTCAGTCACCCACTATCCCTGTCAACCCTGCCTCAGTCTCTTACTGTCCCTGTCACCCCTGCCACAGTCATCCACTATCTCCCTATCATCCCTGCCTTATTCATTTATTATCCCTGTCACCCACTTTCTTCCCATACTTACCCAACCCCTTCCTATCACCCCTCCCTCAGTAACCCACTATCTCCCTGTCACCCCTGCCTAAGTCACCCACTATCACTGTCACCCCTGCATCAGTCACCCACTATCTCCCAGTCACCCCGGCTTCAGTCACCCACTATATCCCACTCATACATGCTTCAGTCACCCACTATCTCCCAGTCATCCCTGCCTCAGTCACCTACTGACACCAGTGCAGATATTTCTGCTGCAGCCTCTCCACTCTCCAGCGTGAACGTCCTGACGACTGAGGAAATCCGCTTCCCAGTTGAGGACTCCGGGAATGAACACTGCCGATATTGCTGGCAGATGACGTTCTACCCAACTGAGGATTTTTTTATACTTCCAGCTTTGCCATGCAGTTTCGAGTGCCGACTTGATGATTTGTGTACACTACCGTGGTGGCGTTGTCCGATTGTACTTGAACAGGCCTGTTCTGTACTAGAGGCAGGGCCAGTATCAATGAATTGAACACTGCCCGCAATTCCAGAATGTTTATCGGGAGGAGAGATTCCTCCCTGGTCCACGGATGGTGAAGGGTCGTCATCACGGCCATGACCTTGGTGAATTTCCGAGGTGCCGTGGCCAAACCAGAAGGCAGGACCTGAAATCCAAAAACTAACCAGGCACAACACTGCTTAGCTTCCAACATCAGATGAGATTGGACATATCCAGTGTGATGCGGCTGTAGATGATTTTTGCTGTTTCTAACTTCTACATCAATGAATAAGTTTCAAAATAGAATGCATCAAGAGAACGGTGTTGGTAGTATAAAACTACCTACAGCACCTGGTATTCCCAGGTGGTCTCACATCCAAGAACAAACCAGGCCTAAGATCAGGTGATATTGGGCATATACAGTGTGGTGTGGCTGTAGATGAGCTTAGTGGTTTCTGTTAGAGTTCTTCTACTTCTAACTACTAGTACATAAATGAATAAGCGGCCGATTTATTAAACCTGGTGGAATGATAATTTGCATGGTGATAAAGTACCAGCCAATCAGCTCCTAATTGCCATGTCACAGGCTGGGTTTGAAAAATGACAGTTAGGAGCTGACTGGCTGGTACTTTATCACCTTGCACTTTATCAGTTCACCAGGCTTAATAGATCTGCCCCAATGTTTCAAAATGGAATGCATCAAGAGAACGGTGTTGGTATTGTAAAAATACACACAGCTCCTGGTATTTCCTGGTGGTCTCCCATCCAAGTACTAAAACCAGGACCAACACTGCTCAGCTTCCATGATCAGGAAAGATTGGGCAAATCCAGTGTGCTGTGACTGTAGATGAGCTCGTGGTTTCTGTTAGAGCTTTTCTACTTCTAACTTCTGGTACATAAAAGAATACGTGTAAAAATTAAATGTACCAAGAAAAGGGTGTTGGTAGTTTAAAAACACCTAAAGAATCTGATAATACATGGATGGGAGACTGCTTGGTAGTAACAAAGTCCAATACTGCTTTGCTTCAAAGATCAAATGAGATTGGGCATATCCAGTGTGGTGTGGCTTTAGATAAGCTTTGTGGTTTCTGTTAGAGCTCTTCTACTTCTAACTACTGGTACATTAATGAATATGTATAAGGTTGTAGTTTATCCAATATGCCTTTACTACCTTACCTTTCAACCCCCCCTCCCCTCTTCTCCTTATAGCTTCCTTTGTTCTCTCCTCGTGTGTGCGTTATTTGTTTTCTCATACGTCCTAGAGGATGCTGGGATCACATTAAGAACCATGGGGTATAGACTGGATCCGCAGGAGACATGGGCACTTTAAGACTTTCAAAGGGTGTGAACTGTCTCCTCCCTCTATGCCCCTCCTCCAGACTCCAGTTTTAGAATTGTGCCCTACAGGGGAGCTCTACTGAGTCTCTCTGAAAAGACTTATGTTAGTTTTTCTTATTTTCAGGGAGGCTGCTGGCAACAGTCTCCCTGCTTTGTGTTACTTTGGGGAGAGAAGTATGACCAACTTCTAGTGAGTTCAATGGCTCTACCTCTGGCTGACAGGACACCATTAGCTCCTGAGGGTGCTGATCGCTGGGTACGCCTAGATGCCCACTCTCGTAGCCTGCCGTCACCCCCTTACAGAGCCAGAAGTCAGAAGACAGGCGAGTAGCAGAAGAACAGATGGCATTCTGAGGTACCACGCAGCGAGCGGAATGCTGTGCGCCATGCTCCCACACAAACACAGGCACTGCAGGGTGCAGGGCGTTAAGGGGGGGGGGCACCCTGGGCAGCATAAATTCCTCACAAAAGGCTGGCAAAAGTGGACATTAGTGCCTGGGCACTGTCCTTACCCCACCAGCGTAATTAATTATTTGTTTCTGAGCGTGACAGAAGCGTGCCATTACAGCGGCGGGGCTTCTTCCTCACCTCACCAGCACATCTATAGAGCGTTACAAGTCTATCACTATAGAGTTTATTATTTCCCAGACTGTGTACTTTTGACGCTGGGTTGTGAGCTGAAAAATCCCATCTGTCCCTCTGACAGATTTACTGTAGGTCTATCCCCCATAAGCCGATGTGTCTGTGGGTACTTGGTACATGTGTGTCAACATGTCGGTGGCTGAATGTTTTTCCCAAGAGGAAACTATATTAGGAATGCAGACATATGATGGTGGCCCTGTTGGCACCACCAATAACTGACTGGGTGAAAGTTTCAGTAATATCAGAGTGAGGTTGGATAAATCTGTGTCCCAGACACAGACGTAGAGAAAAGATGTGATGTTCATGGCTATGCTTCTTTTCCCTCAGGCCCCGCAAAAATGTTATTTTGCCCAGTTACTACACACTGATACTGACTCGGATACTGATTCCTATGTCGACCATAATATTTCCTGATTAGATCCAATATTGGCAAGGAGCATTCAGTACATGATTGTGGATATTAAGGACATATTAACATCACTGAGGACCCTGCTGTTCCTGACAAAGGGGTCTATATGTATGTATATATAGATATATAATGAAAGCTGATGTAACGTTCCTCCATCTCTGTTTGAGAAAGTCTGGGCCAGCTCGACAAGATGGTTTCAAATCCCCAAAATGTTTCCGGTTGTTTATTCATTTCCTGCCGCGGACAGAATAAAGTGGGAATCACCCCCTGTTCTGCACGGGGCCCTGTCACAAATCCAGCGGATCGTATGCAGGAAGCTATATTATTTCTAGTTATGTAACCACGGGTACATTACTTAGACCTGCCATTACATGCGCATGGGTGAGTAATAGTATTCAAGAATTGGTCGAATACCTTGTCATCCGATATAGATATCCTGGAGACATGGGATGCTCCTTACGTTGGATCATATCAAGGACACTGCAGCATACTTACGACTGCAAGGGATATAGGACTCTTGAGTTCACGGGCCAATTTCATGGCAGTCTCGTATAGGAGGGCATTGTGGATTCACCAAGGGAATGCTGATGCTGACTCCAAGAAGAAAGGGAGTCTCTTCCCTATGAAGGTGAAGCCTTGTTTGGCGACGGCCTAGTTAATTTGATCTCAGCAGCTCCCGCAGGTAAGTCAACCTTCTTGCCCTATGTTTCCTCTCAACGGATGAAGACGCATCATTATCTAATGCAGTCATTTTGGCCCAATAGATATGCAAGAAGTTAAGATTCCCCTTTCTTTGCAGGTAGAGGAAGGAGAAGAGGGAAGAGGTCTGTAGCCTCTTCAAGATCGCAGGAGCAGAGATCGTCCTCTGCTTCTGCCAAATCCACTGCATGACGCTGGGGCTCTCTTGCAGGAGCCCACACCAGTGGGGGCACGTCTAAAACACTTCAGTCAGTTCTGGATTAATTTGGACCTGGACTCGTGGGTTTTACAAATAGTGTCCCAAGGGTACAAACTGGGGTTTCAAGACGTTCCCCCTCACCGATTGTTCAAATCGGCCTTAGTCAGCAGGGAGAAGGCTTTTATTCAAGCCTCTTCGTGGTCCCGAAGCCGGAAGGCTCAGTCAGACCAATCTGAAATCTGAAATCCCTCAATTTCTACCTAAAGAAATTCAATTTCAAGATGGAATCTCTCAGGGTAGGGATCTCCAGTCCGGAGGAAGGAGATTTCATGGTTATGGTAGACATAAGGATGCCTACTTACATGTTCCGTTTAGCCACTGCATCAAGCTACCTGAGGTTTGCAATTCAGTATTGTCATTACCAATTTCAGACGTTGCCGTTTGGTCTGTCCACGGCTCCGAGGATTTTCACCAGGGTGATGGCGGAAATGATGGTTCTCCTTCGCAAGCAAGGAGTCACAATTATCCCGTACTTGGATGATCTCTTGATAAAGGCGAGATCCAGGGACCAGTTGTTGCAAAACATTGCACTCTCCCCGACAGTTCTTCAACAACATGGTTGGCTCCTAAACTTGCCAAAATCGCAGTTGGTCCCAATGACGCGGTTGTTGTTTTTGGGAGTGATACTGGACACAGAAGAGGTTTTCTTCCAGTGGAAAGGCTATGGAGATCCAGAGTCTGGTCAAACAAATTCTGAAACCAGCAAGAGTGTTAATCCATCAATGCATTCGGTTGCTGGGGAAGATGGTTGCGGCCTACGAGGCCATTCAGTTTGGCAGGTTCCATGCTAGAGTGTTCCAGTGGGACCTGTTGGACAAGTGGTCCGGATCCCACCTACACATGCACCGGAGGATAATCCTGTCTTCCAAGACCAGAGTATCACTCCATTGGCGGCTGCACAGTTCTCACCTCCTAGAGGGGCGATGGTTCGGGATCCAGGACTGGATCCTAGGGACCACGGATGCAACCCTCCGAGGCTGGGGAGCAGTCACACAGGGGGAAAACATCCAAGGAAGATGGTCAAGTCGGGAAAGTTGTCTCCACATAAATGTTCTGGAGTTAAGGGCCATTTAATAACTGCAGACACAGTACGCACTGGGACGGGTGCCCAGCATCCTCTACGGACTAAGAGAAAAGGATTTACCGGTAGGTATTAAAATCCTATTTTCTCTAACGTCCTAGAGGATGCTGGGGACTCTGTAAGGACCATGGGGATAGACGGGCTCCGCGGGAGACATGGGCACTTTAAGAAAGACTTTAGTTCTGGGTGTGCAGTGGCTCCTCCCTCTATGCCCCTCCTCTATACCTCAGTTTGATACTGTGCCCAGTGGAAACTGTGTGCTTTTCAGGAGCTCTCCTGAGCTTTCTGACAGAAAGTATTTTGTTAGGTTTTTAATTTTCAGGGAGCACTGCTGGCAACAGACTCCCTGCATCGAGGGACTGAGGGGAGAGAAGCAGCCCTACTCTCCGAGTTGCAAGGTCCTGCTTCTTAGGCTACTGGACACCATTAGCTCCAGCGGGATTGGTACGCAGGATCTCACCCTCGCCGTCCGTCCCAGAGCCGCGCCGCCGTCCCCCTCGCAGAGCCGGAAGATAGAAGCCGGGTGAGTATGAGAAGAAAAGAGACTTCAGCGGTGGCAGAAGACTTCATGATCTTCACTGAAGTAACGCACAGCACTGCAGCTGTGCGCCATTGCTCCCATACACCTCACATACTCTGGTCACTGTAAGGGTGCAGGGCGCCCTGGGCAGCAATATAAACCTCTTTTTGCCAAAAATATAACATATATACAGCTGAGCACTGTATATATGTATGAGCCCCCGCCAATTTTACAGTTTAAGCGGGACAGAAGCCCGCCGCCGAGGGGGCGGGGCTTCTCCCTCAGCACTCACCAGCGCCATTTTTTCTCCACAGCACCGCTGAGGCAGCTCCCCAGACTCTCGCCTGCTGAAACCACGGTAGACAAGAGGGTTGAAAAGAGGGGGGGGGGCACATAATTCGGCGCAAATTACATACAGCAGCACTACTGGGCAAACATTAAGTTACTGTGTTATTCCTGTGTTATATAGCGCTGGGGTGTGTGCTGGCATACTCTCTCTCTCTGTCTCTCCAAAGGGCCTTGTGGGGAAACTGTTTTCAGAAAAAGCATTCCCTGTGTTTGTGGTGTGTCGGTACACGTGTGTCGACATGTCTGAGGAAGAAGGCTATATTAGAGAGGAGCGGGAGCAAATTAATGTGGTGTCTCTGCGACAGCTGATTGGATGGATATGTGGAATGTTTTAAATGCTAGTGTAAACTCAGTGCACAAAAGATTAGACAAGGCTGAAGCTTCGGGACAGTCAGGGTCTCAACCCATGCCTGATCCTATGTCGCAGGGACTGTCAGGGTCTCATAAGCGCCCACTATCCCAGATTGTTGACACAGATACTGACACGGATTCTGACTCCAGTGTCGATTACGATGATGCAAAGTTACAGCCAAAATTGGCAAAATCCATTCGATATAGGATTATGGCAATAAAAGATGTTTTGCACATCACAGAGGAACCCCCTGTCCCTGACAAGAGGGTACATAAGTACAAGGGAAAGAAGCCTGAGGTAACCTTACCCCTCTCACACGAGCTGAACGAGTTATGTGAAAAAGCTTGGGAATCTCCAGATAAAAGACTGCAGATTTCCAAAAGGATTCTTATGGCGTATCCTTTCCCATCAATGGATAGGTTAAGATGGGAATCCTCCCCTAGGGTGGACAAAGCATTAACACGCTTATCCAAGAAGGTATCCCTCCCGTCCCAGGATACGGCTACCCTCAAAGAGTCTGCTGACCGCAAACAGGAGATAACCCTGAAGTCCATTTATACACATTCGGGTACCTTACTCAGACCGGCAATTGCGTCGGCCTGGGTGTGTAGTGCTGTAGCAGCATGGACGGATACCTTATCTGAGGGAATGGATACCCTAGATAAGGATACTATTTTATTGACCCTGGGGCATATAAGAGATGCTGTCCTATATGTGTGTATGCAAAGTACAGGTGGTGCTGCAGGGCTCACACCCTTTTACTTGTCTTGTAGAGCAACTCTGGAGCTGTTATTGGATCCATCTGCTGCAGGCCTTCCCCCAGGAATGCTTGCACTAGTTGTTGCATTTGGTTTGTTGTTTGGGGGTGCTTCAGTATTAGGCAGCCTTCTGCCCTCCCACATTCATCTGAAAATGTGTTCTCCCTGCAGTTGTTGTCCCCAGATGAGAGTTCCCTTGTGCTTCCTCAGTTGAATCTCCTTAACTTGACGGGGGGGTGCCCGAGCAGCCACCCTCCACAGCCCTATCCCAACACATACTTATCTTGCATATGAGATCTCTTGATCATGAAGATAGTTCTCACAGGGTGAGGTTCATCCATTACATTTTAAAGTAGGAAGGTACAAATTACATATTCGAATTACATATATGTGCTGGATTCAAATGTTTTCCCCCCTTCCTTTCTCAATTGTGCCCATCAGCAGCTATTCTTATGTTGCTGCCAATGGTTGTGACACATTTTTTTCTTCTGTGGGGTACACTGGACTCCACAAGGATTCATATTGGGGTGTAGAGTAGGATCTTGATCTGAGGCACCAACAAGCTCAAAGCTTTTGACTGTTCACAAGATACTCAGCGCCCCCTCCTCTATAACCTTGCTTCCATGAACAGGGAGCTCAGTTTGTAGTTGGTGCCTTCAGTAGCAGGCCACTTAACAGGGGGCTGCCTCAGGCATCCTATTCTTAGCTATTAATTTTGACAAGAAAAGAAGAACTTTTTTAATAAGAATCTACAAGGGCTGCAGCAGGCTAGGTCTAATAGACATATTTACTGCAGCTCCATCACTCCCAGCGGCACAGTATACTCCAGTGCCCCGGTTGCTGGGTCACTGCAGCGGAGGCTCCGGTTTCTTCCTAAGGTCAGTCACACACACACCGCCCTCCGGGATCACGAGGCCGCTGATGAAAGGGTGGTAAGGGGCTTCTGTGCCCACTTTATACCGTGATCCAGCGTGGCTGTAGGGGGCGGGCCGTGTGCGCACTGGCGTGGACACTGATTACTGGGCAGCTGCTCCACTAGCCACCAGGGACAGTTAAGGAGCACAGCTCTGGGGGTTTTTCTCCTATATTAACCCCATTTTGTACTACCCGCAGTGCATTGTGATAGGTAATAGGGCCTGATTCAGGTTGGATTGCAATCGCAATAAGCAATCCAACTGCAAAAATTGCTAAGAGCATACGCATCTGCCTGCAGATAATACGATCGCCTCTGCCTGTCAATCGGTGCCGGGGGGGGGGGGGGGGGGGTCAACAACACTCCATTTCCAAGTCGGAGATGGAGCGGTGCGGGGGCAGGGTTTCAATATTGGGTCGGCAACGGAGAAACAGGAGGCGTGGTCAGAGCGGCTGCATGACATCACATGGGCCGGACTCCGCCAGTGGAGCCCCAGCGTCATGCAGTAGATTTTGTAGAGGCCGGGGAGGACTTCTGTTCCTGGGAGCTAGCTGTGTTGTGCATCTTTTTTCCTCTGCCCCTACCTCTGGCAAGAAAGGACGCACCTCGCACTTTCTTGTTTCTTTGTGACCGAAAGGACTGCATTTGATAATGCAGAGCTTTCTTATGCTGTGAGGGAACATAAGGTAAAAAATTTGATTTTCCAGCTGTAGCTGTGCGTGTTAATGCTTTGTCCATCCTAGGGGAGGATTCCCATCGTAACCTATCCGTTGATGGGAAAGGATACGCCATAAGAATCCTTTTGGAAATCTGCAGTCTTTTATCTGGAGATTCCCAAGCTTTTTCACATAACTCGTTCAGCTCGTGTGAGGGGGGAAAGGTTACCTCAGGCTTTTTTCCCTTGTACATATGTACCCTCTTGTCAGGGACAGGGGGTTCCTCTGTGATGTGCAAAACATCTTTTATTGCCATAATCCTATATCGAATGGATTTTGCCAATTTTGGCTGTAACTTTGCATCAACGTAATCGACACTGGAGTCAGAATCTGTGTCGGTATCTGTGTCAACAATCTGGGATAGTGGGCACTTATGAGACCCTGACAGTCCCTGCGACATAGGATCAGGCATGGGTTGAGACCCTGACTGTCCCAAAGCTTCAGCCTTGTCTAATCTTTTGTGCAATGAGTTTACACTAGCATTTAAAACATTCCACATATCCATCCAATCAGGTGTCGGCGGAGACACCACATTCATTTGCTCCCGCTCCTCTCTAATATAGCCTTCTTCCTCAGACATGTCGACACACGTGTACCGACACACCACACACACACAGGGAATGCTTTTTCTGAAGACAGTTTCCCCACAAGGCCCATTGGAGAGACAGAGAGAGAGAGTATGCCAGCACACACCCCAGCGCTATATAACCCAGGAATAACACAGTAACTTAATGTTTGTCCAGTAGCGCTGCTGTATGTCATTTGCGCCGAATTATGTGCCCCCCCTCTCTTTTCAACCCTCTTGTCTACCATGGTATAAGCAGGGGAGAGTCCGGGCAGCTTCCTCTCAGCGGTGCTGTGGAGAAAAAATGGCGCTGGTGAGTGCTGAGGGAGAAGCCCCGCCCCCTCGGCGGCGGGCTTCTGTCCCGCTTAAACTGTAAAATTGGCAGGGGCTCATACATATACAGTGCCCAGCTGTATATATGTTATATTTTTGCCAAAAAGAGGTTTATATTGCTGCCCAGGGCGCCCCCCCTGCGCCCTGCACCCTTACAGTGACCGGAGTATGTGAGGTGTATGGGAGCAATGGTGCACAGCTGCAGTGCTGTGCGTTACCTCAGTGAAGATCATGAACTCTTCTGCCGCCTCTGAAGTCTTCTTTTCTTCTCATACTCACCCGGCTTCTATCTTCTGAATCTGCGAGGGGGACGGCGGCGCGGCTCTGGGACGGACGGCGAGGGTGAGATCCTGCGTACCAATCCCTCTGGAGCTAATGGTGTCCAGTAGCCTAAGAAGCAGGACCTTGCAACTCAGAGAGTAGGGCTGCTTCTCTCCCCTCAGTCCCTCGATGCAGGGAGTCTGTTGCCAGCAGTGCTCCCTGAAAATTAAAAACCTAACAAAATACTTTCTGTCAGAAAGCTCAGGAGAGCTCCTGAAAAGCACCCAGTCTCAACTGGGCACAGTATCAAACTGAGGTATGGAGGAGGGGCATAGAGGGAGGAGCCAGTGCACACCCAGAACTAAAGTCTTTCTTAAAGTGCCCATGTCTCCTGCGGAGCCCGTCTATCCCCATGGTCCTTACGGAGTCCCCAGCATACTCTAGGACATTAGAGAAACTAGAATTTTAATACCTACCGGTAAATCCTTTTCTCTTAGTCCGTAGAGGATGCTGGGCACCTGTCCCAGTGTGTACTGTGTCTGCTGTTATTAAATGGCCCTTAACTCCAGAACATTTATGTGGAGACAACTTTCCTGACTTGACCATCTTCCTTGGACGTTTTCCCCCTGTGTGACTGCTCCCCACCTCGAAAGGGTTGCATCCGTGGTCCCTAGGATCCAGTCCTGGATCCCGAACCATCGCCCCTCTAGGAGGTGAGAACTGTGCAGCCACCAATGGAGTGAGATTCTGGTCTTGGAAGACAGGATTATCCTCCGGTGCATGTGTAAGTGGGATCCGGACCACTTGTCCAACAGGTCCCACTGGAACACTCTGGCATGGAACCTGCCAAACTGAATGGCCTCGAAGGCCAAAACCATTTTCCCCAGCAACCGAATGCATTGATGGATTAACACTCTTGCTGGTTTCAGAATTTGTTTGACCAGACTCTGGATCTCCATAGCCTTTCCACTGGAGGAAAACCTCTTCTGTGTCCAGTATCACTCCCAAAAACAACAACCGCGTCATTGGGACCAACTGCGATTTTGGCAAGTTTAGGAGCCAACCATGTTGTTGAAGAACTGTCAGGGAGAGTGCAATGTTTTGCACCAACTGGTCCCTGGATCTCGCCTTTATCAGGAGAACATCCAAGTACGGGATAATTGTGACTCCTTGCTTGCGAAGGAGAACCATCATTTCCGCCATCACCCTGGTGAAAATCCTCGGAGCCGTGGACAGACCAAATGGCAACGTCTGAAATTAGTAATGACAATCCTGAATTGCAAACCTCAGGTAGCTTGATGCAGTGGCTAAATGGGAACATGTAAGTAGGCATCCTTTAAGTTTACCAAAACCATGAAATCTCATTCCTCCGGACTGGAGATCACTACCGTGAGAGATTCCATCTTGAAATTGAATTTCTTTAGGTAGAAATTGAGGGATTTCAGATTGGTCTGACTGAGCAGTCCGGCTTCGGGACCACGAAGCGGCTTGAATAAAAACCTTCTCCCTGCTGACTAAGGCTGATTTGAACAATCGGTGAGGGGGAACGTCTTGAAACCCCAGTTTGTACCCTTGGGACACTATTTATAAAACCCCCGAGTCCAGGTCCGAATGAATCCAGAACTGACTGAAGAGTTTTAGACGTGCCCCCACTGGTGCGGGCTCCTGCAAGAAAGCCCTAGCGTCATGCAGTGGATTTGGCAGAAGCAGAGGACAATCTCTGCTCCTGCAATCTTGAAGAGGCTACAGACCTCTTCCCTCTTCTCCTTCCTCTACCTGCAAAGAAAGGGGAATCTTAACTTCTTGCATATCTATTGGGCCGAAATGACTGCATCAGATAATGATGCGTCTTTATCCGTTGAGAGGGAACATAGTGCAAGAAGGTTGACTTACCTGCGGGAGCTGCCGAGATCAAATTAACTAGGCCGTCGCCAAACAAGGCTTCACCTTCATAGGGAAGAGACTCCCTTTCTTCTTGGAGTCAGTATCAGCAGTTCCTTGGTGAATCCAGATATACAGGGAATGGGGGGAAGGGGATGTGTTCTGCACCAGCTATTAAATTCTAAATATTTGTATGAAGAGGCCCCAATAAATGTCCATCAGTTATATTAAATATTAATTGTAGGACGTTCGGGGGTGCTACCAGAGACAAGTAATGTTATGCAGGAAAGGAGAAGAGAAAAGAATGTCTCTTTTGCTTTGCACAAATGATGATTTAAAAATTAACTTTTAATAAATTCGTTAAAATTGTCTAAACACGAAATAAAGTACAATAAGTTTGTATAATGTAATTACCATATATAATAAATGGAAATACATTTATTAATATCAAGGTTCGCTACCTGTGTTGTGTCTATATCAATTAGTCTGATACTGAATTACTGGACACTATGTAATATTAGTTGAATGTATATTAGTAATTCACTTGACAAATGTCAGAACCTGGCAATAGTTCTACATATCATACACTTACAGCACTCTTTCCACAATATTTTCCCTTTATTCCAGATCAAATGGTATAATCCCCCACAGTAATTATTCCTGTTGTAGTATAGTACAGTATGGTTGCTGGGGACGTCTTTAATGAAAAGAGAGGGAACATCTAATGTGTCTCCTGATGGGTAAAATACTTGCAAGCTAAGTGCTATGAATAGCATCAGCATGTAGATAAATGCTGAGTGTTAGGTGAGTAATGCAGATAAATAGGGATATCTAATAATTCTATAGAATAGTGGGTGAATTATTAGATATCCCTATTTATCTGCACCTCTAAGCACACTATTTGACTGTCCACACCCTGCTGTGCCTATTACCCATCTCCTCCACCACCCTCAACACTGACCCACACATCATTCACCCACAAAGATACAATAAAGGTAGTTTGGATAAATTAGCTAAATGAAATGGATTTAACCAATTTATCTAAATGACAATTTTTGGATGTTTTCCAGTGTTTGGGAGCAAATGGTCAATTGTCATTTGCTGCCACATATTAGCATAATTTTGTTTCAACAAGAAAAAAAAATTGGACAGATAATCTAAGTGTGGATCCAGTTTAATGCTGATTTCAGAGCCAACTATAGACTTGATTGAGGTACTGTGTCCCCGGTACCAAATACCAATTAAAATAATATTGTGAGGTGTTCAAAAAAGACTGAAAATGAGTGGAAATTATGGTTATTGAGGTTAATAATACTATGGGATCAAAATGACCCCCAAATTCTATGATTTAAGCTGTTTTTTAGGGTTTTTTGAAAAAAACACCCGAATCCAAAACACACCCGAATCCGACAAAAAAAATTCGGTGAGGTTTTGCCAAAACGCGTCCGAACCCAAAACACGGCCGCGGAACCGAACCCAAAACCCGAAAAATTTCCGGTGCACATAATTAGAACTTCGGTCAATGTGAATTCATTATTGGACTCAACCATGGTTATATTTAAAACCCAGGGGTCTATTTAAGATCGATCTTAATCGATGTTGGGCTTCCAGGTTGAAAAAAACACACATTTACTAACATTTTAAAATTTATATAAAAAAATCATCTGTTCGTAAATGCAGTGCACATGGTTTTGCCCAACTGCTAACAAAATTCCTGCTGCGATCAACTTGGAATTACCCCCATCGATTGATGTTTTCACACTGCTCGTTCCAACCCCAAAAACTATGAAGAGGATGGGGGCATATACGCAGGGTCCATCCTGTGCATGTGCCTACATTTTCTCCGGGTGCCCCGCAGAAAATGCGAATGCCTCTGCCTGTCAATCAATAGAGGGCGTACCTTCGCAGGTATATCGCGATCATGAGCCATGTCTCCCATTTTTGTCATTATAGGTGCTCTGTGAGCTGCTGACCATGCCCCAGCCCCTCTGTCTCCCGTGAATAGACATTGGGGCTTATTCAGACCAGATCGCTTCAATTTATTTTCACCCAGCGGGCAATCAGGTCTGCACTGCACATGCGTATGCACAACAATGCGTAGGTGCGACGGTCCAGAGATCACAAGAAGATTGACAAGAAGAGGGTGTTTGTGTGGGTGGCAACTGAATGTTTCTAGGGAGTGTCCGGAAAAACATTGGAGGGACCCGGCGTTTTGTGGGAGGATTTGTGACGTCACCTCAATGGCTGAGTAAGTGCTGAGCTGTGCAGCTCTTGTGCACATGTGATCACACACCTGCACAGCAAATTTTCCCTTCCGCTGTAGGCGGCAACCACCTGATCACAGGGATGCAAAAAACACACCCTAGCGATCAGGTCTGAATTACCCACAATGTGCATATTTGCAGAGCAACAAGCTACAGGGAGCCTTCCACCCCCCCCCTTCCCCATGACTATGGGACACTGGGGGGGGGTTATTTGGGTTAGCTGGACATTCCCAAAAAAGTGACTGTCCTGCAAAAATTGGGTTAGTTGGGAGGTATGTGCAAATACATTTATTGTTTTGCATGCAGGGTAAATACTGGCTTCTTTGACATTTAGCCACAAATGCTGCACAGTTGAATTACAGTATTACACTGCAATTAACAGTTATGCTAGGACATTCCTTCTCCCAAAATCTACCTCTCTCTGCATGTTACATCTGTCCCACAGTGGCGTGCGGTGAGGTCAGTGGCTAGTGAGGCACTACAGCCATAATGTCCGCCGAATCCTGCCGATGACCCTTAGCCAATGCCCGCTACTGCCTCTGAGCCGATACCCACTGCCACCGCCAATGGCTTAAAAAACTCTCCCACAATCAACTGACCCAGCCCTCCACCACTAATTTCTATCTCAGTCCGATGCCGCCAATGCCCGCTGCCTGCCTGCTCATTGTTCTTGTGATATTTTTTTTCTTTAAAAATTTATAATATGAGTGTTTGGGACTGGGAAGGGTGAGGGAGGAGGACATGAATGCAATTTTGTTGTCCAGGGCTTCCATTAACTTAAAGGAGAAGGGTCTGAATGGGTTAAAAAAAATGTGTGAGGTCCCCCCTCCTTAGTATAACCAGCCTCTTTGAGCCGGTCCTGGTTATTTAAATACTGGGGGAAAAATTGGACAGAGGTTCCCCGTATTTAGACAACCAGCACCGGGCTCTTAGACGGGTCCTGGTTCCAAAAATACGTGGGACAAAAGATGTAGGGGTCCCCCATATTTTTAAAACCAGCACCGGGCTCCACTAGCCAGAGAGATAATGCCACAGCCAGGGGACACTTTTATGTAGGTCCCTGCGGCCCTGGCATTACCCCTCCAACTAGTCACCCCTGGCCGGGGTTCCCTGGAGAAGTGGGGATCCCTTAAATCAAGAGGTTCCTCCCCTCGAGGCACCCAAGGGCCAGGGGTGAAGCCCGAGGCTGTCCCCAGCACCCCTGGGTGGTGGGTGCCGGGCTGATAGCCATATGTGTAAAAAAAGAATATTGTTTTTTTGTTGTGGAACTACAAGGCCCAGCAAGCCTCCCCCACTTGCTGGTACTTGGAGAACCTCAAGTACCAGCAGGCGGGGAAATAACGGGCTCGCTGGTACCTGTAGTTCTACAACAACAAAAAATACCCAAATAAAAACACAAACACACACACCGTGACAGTAAAATTATTGAGACAGGCTGTAGCATGTGGATGTATGTAACCCTATAAAAGTGATGGATTGGGTGACTATTACAATACCCACTGTTGCTGTCTGAAAAATGATGGATATATAGATTGCTCTGCCGAGATATGTTTTTTTTCTAAAATGCACCACAGGTATGGATGGATAGTATACTTGACGACACAGAGGTAGGTAGAGCAGTGGCCTACTGTACCGTACTGCTATATATTATATTATTTATTATTATTATCCTTTATTTATATGGCGCCACAAGGGTTCCGCAGCACCAAATTACAGAGTACATAAACAAATAATCAAACAGGAAAACAGCAACTTACAGTTGATGACAATATAGGACAAGTACAGGGTAAATAAACATAGCTACATCAGCAGATGACACTGGAATAAGTATCAGGTGGCAGAAGACTGCTGGATTTGGTGCAGCTGAAGATTATTAAAGTAAGAAAAGAGTAAGCACATGAGGGAAGAGGGCCCTGCTCATGAGAGCTTACATTCTAAAGGGGAGGGGTAGACAGACAGGGGTGAGACAGATGGGGTACATAGAGAGCGTGGAACAGAGGTTTAGGATGAGATTTGGCTGGGTTTGGTGAAGAAGTGGGTCTTGAGAGCCCATTTGAAGTTTTGTAGAGAGGTGGAGAGTCTGAGGGGGAGAGTTAGGGAATTCCAGAGAAGTGGTGCAGCACGTGAAAAATCTTGGAGGTAGGAGTGGGAGGAAGTAATCCGTAGGCAGGAGAGTCGGCGTGCATTAGCAGAGCGAAGAGGACGGGTGGGAGTGTAAAGCGAGATAAGATCAGAGATGTAGATGGGAGAGGAGTGGGTGAGGGTTTTGTAAGCAAGTGTGAGAAGCTTGAAATGGATTCTGAAAGGGAAGGGGAGCCAGTGAAGGACTAGTAAGAGAGGAGAGGTGGACGTAGTGCATTTGGTGAGGAAAATGAGCCGGGCAGCAGCATTGAGGATAGATTGGAGTGGAGAGAGGTATTTGTCAGGAATGCCAGTCAGGAGGAGATTACAGTAGTCCAGTCTGGAGATGACCAGTGAGTGGATAAGAGTCTTAGTAGCATCCTGGGTCAGAAAGGGTCTGATCCTGGAAATATTTTTTAGATGAAAACGGCAGGTTTGTGAGAGGTGCTGAATGTGTGGTTTGAAGGAGAGGGAGGAGTCAAGGATTACTCCAAGACAGCGCACTTGGGGGGTAGAGGAGATAGTAGTGCCATCAATAGATAATGAGATTGTAGGAGGTGAGGTTATGCGGGAGGGAGGGAAGATGATCAGCTCGGTCTTAGACATGTTAAGTTTAAGAAAGCGCTGGGACATCCAGGAAGAGATTGCAGAGAGACAGTTGGAGATGCGAGTGAGGAGAGTAGGGGAGAGGTCTGGAGAGGAAAGATAGATTTGAGTGTCATCAGCATAGAGATGATATTGGAAACCAAAAGAACTAATGAGCTTACCTAGTGAGGACGTATAGAGAGAGAAGAGGACCAAGGACAGAACCTTGGGGTACCCCTACAGTTAGTGGAAGTGAGGGGGAGGTGGAGTCATGAGAGGAGACGGAGAATGAACGGTCAGAAAGGTAGGACGACAACCAAGAGAGGGCAGTGTTACGCAGACCAATTGAGTGAAGGATTTGCAGTAGGAGAGGATGGTCCACAGTGTCAAAAGCAGCAGAGAGATCAAGTAGAATAAGTAGAGAGTAGTGTCCCTTAGATTTAGCAGCATGGAGGTCATTGCATACTTTTGTAAGGGCAGTTTCAGTGGAGTGGAGAGGACGGAAGCCAGACTGGAATGGGTCAAGCAGTGAGTGTGAGGAAAGAAAGGAAGTAAGGCGGTTGTAGACAATACGCTCAAGTAGTTTGGAGGCAAAAGGGAGAAGAGAGATGGGTCGGTAGTTGGAGAGAGTGTTTGGATCAAGGGTAGGTTTTTTAAGAATAGGAGAGATGAGAGCGTGCTTGAAGGCAGAGGGGACAGTGCCTGATGAGAGGGAGAGATTGAGAAGGTGGGAAAGATGGGAACAAGCAGAAGAAGAGATGTGGCAGAGGAGGCGGGAGGGGATAGGGTCAAGTGGGGAGGTGGTGAGGGCCGAATGAGGGCCATGACTTCCTCTCCAGATGCATGGGAGAAAGATGACAGAGTTGGTGCGAGGGATGGGGAGGGTTGGTAAGGGATGGGAGAAGGCTGGTTACTGATAGTCTGGTGTGATGTGATGTCCTGACGTATGGAGTCAATTTTGGATGTGAAGTAAGTGGCAAAGTCAAGAGCAGAGAGTGAGGAAGGGAAACGAGGTGGAGGTGGGCAGAGGAGTGAGTTGAGAGTGGCAAAGAGGCGCCGGGGGTTGGAAGACTGGGAGGAGATGAGGTTCTTGAAGTATGACTGTTTAGCAAGAGAAAGGGCAGCACTGAAGGATGAGAGCATAAGTTTGAAATGGAGGAAGTCTGCCTTAGAGCGTGATTTCCTCCAGTGTCGCTCAGCAGTACGTGAGCATTTTTGCAGATATCTGGTGCATTTGGTGTGCCAGGGTTGAGGTGTTAATTTGCGAGGGTGAACAGTGGTTGGTGGAGCAACAGAGTCAAGAGCAGAAGTAAGGGAAGCATTGTATGTGGAAGTGGCTTGTTCAGGGCATGAGAGAGAGAGAGAGAATAGGAGAGAGAAGTGAGTCAAACAGGGAGGAAAGGAATGTGGTGTCAATAGCTTCAATGTTACGCTTAGTGATGGTAGCCTTAGGAGGTTGAGATGGGGAAGTCGAGAGAGATAGGTTGAAGGAGAGCAGGTGGTGGTCAGAGAGGGGAAATGGGGAGTTGGAAAAATCAGAAATATCACAGCGGTGAGTGAAGACCAGATCCAGTGAGCTCCCATTCACATGGGAGGGTGAGGAGGTCCACTGGGAGAGACCAAGTGAAGAGGTGAGGTTAAGGAGTTTAGAGGCAGGGGATTGTGTGGGGATGTCAATAGGGATGTTGAAATCGCCTAGGATAATGGTGGGAATGTCAGAAGAGAGGAAGTGAGGAAGCCAGGAAGCAAAGTTGTCGATGAATTTGGAAGCAGTGCCAGGGGGGCGGTAAATGACAGCTACTCTAAGATGGACTGGTTGGAAGAGACATATGGAGTGGACCTCAAATGTAGATAATATAAGGGATGGTTCTGGTGGTATGAGTTGGTAGGAGTAACTAGAAGGTAAAAGGACCCCAACACCACCCCCATGGCGACCCCCAGGTCGGGGGGTGTGTGTGAATGTAAGGCCCCCAGCAGAGAGAGCAGCAGCAGAAGTAGTGTCAGAGGGCGTAATCCAAGTTTCAGTAATGGCTAGTAGGTGTAGGGAGTTGGAAATGAAAAGGTCATGAGTGGGGACCAGTTTGTTACAAACGGATCTGGCATTCCAGAGGGCACAGGATAGGGGGTATGAGTTTGTGGGAGAGATGTGAATTAGATTTTCAGGGTTGCTGTAGCGATGAGGTGGGATTAACTTTGAGGGCAGGGATGAGAGAGTAGTGATGGTACGGGTGCCTGAGATAGGAGGGGAAACTGCAGGAGGTAGGGAGGGAGGTCAGTGTGATGTGGATGGGGGTGTGGGGAGGTGACAGGGAAGGGAGAGAGGGAGCAGGGCTGAGTTGTGGGGTAGCAGGACCATGGGGCAGAGGTGAATGAAAGTGGGGTAACAGGAAAGGTGGGGGAAGGAAACAGAGGGATGGAGGGGAGACAGAGGAGGAGGTGGAGGAGACTAGGGGGGGGGGAGGATAAAGATACATTATTAGGTAGACACTGAGTGATGTGGGGAGTATAAGAAAGCATTCACATAGTGTTAAGTAGGTAAATAGGTTGAGGGAAAGTGGAAGTAGGAGAGGAGACTGTAAGGGAATCCGAGCAGAAGAATTGTAGAAATGCAGGTGAGAAAAGCAGTGTAGGCTCAAGGGGTGTAGATTTAGTATGAAATGAGTCAAAAGCGTAGATAAAGTGGGTGCAGAAATGTATTTGGAGTGTAAGAAATGAAAGGATTGTGAGAGGTTTAAGAAGCAATGGTAATTATGTTAGATGTTTTAAGTGTTTGCAGGTAAAATTGCATTGGTGCAGCTGTGCTTAAAAAACAAAATTACAATAATACAGATACAGGCATTTGTAGGTGAAATGGATGGTTTATGAAATGTCCAAGTAAGGTAGTTCTGTGCTATGTAATCAGATGCAACAATCAGGAGGTGAGTGATCTGAGGAGTAAGTGACTCACATTTGTTATTAGTTCTTCAGTTTTCTTTGTTTTGTTAGATTGGTGTGCTTCTGTTTTCCTTCTTTTTCACTTCGATTGAACGCTAATTGAACACTGCTGTTATGTGTCAATTTTATCACGCTTTTATAAAAATGCACGCTTAGATCAATAAATGCACAGCCAAATGGCTTTGCACAGCCTACACCATTGGACTTAAGTAGAAGACTATTACAAGTGAAACCAATAATTGAAATCTGTAACCACACCCCACCCCCTCAAATGCCAGGCAATAAATTACCTTAAAAACAACAACCAGGCATTCCACAAAGATTAAACTGGGTCTATATCATTCAAAACTTTAAAAAAGTACTTCAAAATCACATACTATGCAATAATGTTTCAATTTGCATTACCCAGCAGAATTAGCTTTGCATATATAGATATAGTGCAGCAGAATAGATTGGTGGTTGTAGTCAATTGTAATTACCTGTAGGTGACAAGAAGAGAAGAAACGTCAATTCACAATCGATATCAGCTGAAGATAAATTAACGCTGATTGAACGCTGCGTTATGTGTCAATTTTATCACGCTTTGATAAAAATGCATGCTTAGATCAATAAATGCACAGCCAAACAGCTTTGCACATCCTACACCATTGGACTTAAGTAGAAGTCTGGTGGTCAGCAAAATTTTGCACTGTCCTCCTACTATATATAGTGCGCACAACTACTAAAATACACCACAGGTATGGATGGATAGTATACTTGACGACACAGAGGTAGGTAGAGCAGTGGCCTACTGTACCGTATTGCTATATATTATATACTGGTGGTCAGCAAAATTCTGCCCTGTCCTCATACTGTATAATACAATGCAGCACAGATATGGAGCATTTTTCAGGCAGAGAACGTAGATATTTTCAGCACACTGAGCACAGATATTTGCAAGCACACTGAGCACAGATATTTGCAGCACACTGAACACAGAAACTGAGAAAACGCTGCACGTCCTCTCCCTATCATCTCCAATGCACAAGTGAAAATGGCGGCGACTCGTGGCTCCTTATATAGAATAGAATAGCTGCTGACGGGCACGATTGAGGGAGGAAAGGGACATTTGAATCCAGCCCATAGATGCAATGTGAATATGTAATTTGTACCTTCCTATCTTAAAATGTATATACAGTGTATATGTCACAACTGAGGGCCTGAGCTGACTGGAGGCAGCCTCAGTTGTAGGGGCTGAGGTGTAGTGGAACCTGGGAGGTTGTATCAGACCCCTGGACATGTAAGTTAAATGTAGAAGAATTGCCCGAAGGCGTGCCCACGACAACCAGGATAAAAGTCAATGATGTTTATTTTGACAAACTCCATGCATCACAGCAGTAATAAAAGAGAAACATAAAATCAGCAGAGAAATAATACAGTTCCTGGGTACTACAGGAGGACAAGGACCAAAGGGCTCTGGTAGTATGAGACAGTTCTTATTATCTTCTAGTTGGAAAGTCCTTACCAGGTTCGACTGTAGCAATGGAGATAGCCCAGGATCATACTAGCTGGTGTTCCAGGAAAAGCTGGGCTGCTGTGGATAAAATGGCTGCTGTGGGTACTGGCTGAAACCAGACTGATGTAAGCACGGAGTGGATTGCTGGATGGAACCAGCCAAATAATAAATGAAGCTTGAGAGCGATGAAATATGATTGATATATGGAGTTTGAGAGCGGTGAAATAATAGTGCCGGTGGTGAGTGGTAATCTGCGGAAATGATACCGGCACTTTAAGAAGAGCTGATCTCTGCTGGAAGCTAGGCTGGAAGCAGGTAAATCTGTAACTGGAAACAGATAAGTCCCAGAGGACTGGAGAGTCAGGCTCCACCGCAGGTGGTAGACTAGAGCGGGTCTCTTTAGTGGAGGTTTGGAGATGGTAACTGGAACCTGGAAAACAACCACGGGAGAGAGACAAACTGGAACTAGGTTTGACAACCAAATCACTGACGCCTTCCTTGCTCAAGCACAGAATACTTATACCTGCAGCAAGGAAGGGATTGGCTAGGCAATTATGCAGATTACAATGGAAACAGCGGATTGGTGGAAATGAACAGGTGACAGAATCCAACATGGCTGCGCCCATGCAGACACATGGAGGGAAGATTGGTTTGAAAATCCATGTGGGAACCTTAACAGCAATGGCGGCGCCGGCCACAGTAAACAGGAGACGCCAGACTGATGAGTGCACATTTGAACCACGCGGGCAACAGCGGAGGCCGCGGCTGACATAAGCGCCACTCTGACATCCTGCATGCAGAAACTCAGGGACGGCGGCGGAGGCCGCGGGAGATGCCATTCAAGATGTAACATGGCGCCGCTGTGACAGCGTCTCAGAGTGACAGGAGAGGAGGCAGGAATGGGGACATCAGAATAACAGATGGGATCCGGTCCTGGAGCGCTGAGCCAGCCTTAGGAGGCATCTGAAAGGTAAGTTATGGCGTCCAGATACCCGGATCGTGACAGTATACACTAGAGGTCTTTCCGAACCCCCTAATCTTAACATTGTAATTTGCTGTAGGGCGCACCTCCAATTAGTCTAGTGTTTCTTGCAGCCTTTCCAATGAAGCAAGTTTAATTTAGTAATAGGTGAAAAACCATCCCTACAAAGGTGTTAATCAGAGACTTGGCTTTGTGGACACTTTTCAGAGAACAACTTTGTTAGCATAAAAGTAAAGCCAGAAAATGAAGAGCTGTTTAATCACTCAATTGGATTTTTTTGCCAGCATATTTCTTTTTCTCTGCAACCCACTGCTAAATTGTGCTTCCTAGCTGTTTTTATAAAATCACTGAATCAAATCTAACTCTGATTACATCAGAGAAGGCCAGGTACCCTACACCATAACAGGGGGTTTGAAATTTTGACTTGTCTACTTAAAGATCACCAAAATCTGATCACAAGGTCAATTACGTCCCTGGGTGGGATTGAACCACCAACCTTTTGGTTAATAGCCAAACACACTAACTGATTGCGCCACAGAGACACTTTGGAAAAAGTACATACTGACAAAGGCTAATAAGCATTTATCTAGAACGTTTCCTAGAAAAACTTTAAAAAGTCAATAATCTGGAGAGTTTTAGTAAGATGTTTCTTCCATCAACCAACGAAGAAACACATTGGTACTTTCCCATGATGACTGAGTGCTTCAGGATCTCTTGCACTTACATGTGCAGCAGAGTACTGCAATGGAAGCATGCTGGGCCCATAACCCAGAGGTAGGCAGATTGAAACTATCCTTTGCTATATGCATTTTTTTTTGTTCATTTAAGTAATCAAAACTGGGATTGATATTTTTGCTCTTTTATTTTTACTTAAAGTACAATAACTTTTACCATTTTAATTTGTTTTAATAGTATATTGACAGTATAGTTTTCTTTAAAAAATCCACTTAATTTTCTTTACCCTATTATTAAAAGGGTAATTTACAAAAACAAACTACATTGTCACCAGAAGAGCAATACAAAATGTACAAGTGATATATTAAAATCATCTTTCCAGCTTGAATTTCAATAATGCATTGGGGCAACGATTTTGTGAGAAACCTCTTCACCCTTAAATAAAGATTTTCTTAATTCCTCACCTGTGTGCTAATTAGATATCACCTTGTTTTCACATTAAACAGACTTCCACATGAGAAAGCAGCAAGGATGCAGTGGCGTTAATGTTTCCTGGTGTCAACCCGTATTATTTCAGTAGACATTGAAATGAGGATGCATCTTGCTGCCTTTCCAATGAAGCAAATTTAATTTAGTAATAGGTGAAAAACCATCCCTACAAAGGTGTTAATCAGAGACATGGCTTTGTGGACACTTTTCAGAGAACAAATTTGTTAGCATAAAAATAAAGCCAGAAAATGAAGAGCTGTTTAATCACTCAATTGGATTTTTTTGCCAGCATATTTCTTTTTCTCTGCAACCCACTGCTAAATTGTGCTTCCTAGCTGTTTTTATAAAATCAATGAATCAAATCTAACTCTGATTACATCAGAGAAGGCCAGGTACCCTACACCATAACAGGGGGTTTGAAATTTTGACTTGTCTACTTAAAGATCACCAAAATCTGATAACAAGGTCAATTACGTCCCTGGGTGGGATTGAACAACCAACCTTTTGGTTAGTAGCCGGACACACTAACCGATTGCGCCACAGAGACACTTTGCAAAAAGTACATACTGACAAAGGCTAATAAGCATACATCTAGAACGTTTCCTAGAAAAACTTTAAAAAGTCAATAATCTGGAGAGTTTTTGTAAGATGTTTCTTCCATCAACCAAGGAAGAAACACATTGGTACTTTCCCATGATGACTGAGTGCTTCAGGATCTCTTGCACTTACATGTGCAGCAGAGTACTGCAATGGAAGCATGCTGGGCCCATAACCCAGAGGTAGGCAGATTGAAACTATCCTTTGCTATATGCATTTTTTTTGTTCATTTAAGTAATCAAAACTGGGATTGATATTTTTGCTCTTTTATTTTTACTTAAAGTACAATAACTTTTACCATTTTAATTTGTTTTAATAGTATATTGACAGTATAGTTTTCTTTAAAAAATCCACTTAATTTTCTTTACCCTATTATTATAATGGTAATTGACAAAAACAAACTACATTGTCACCAGAAGAGCAATACAAAATGTACAAGTGATATATTAAAATCATCTTTCCAGCTTGAATTTCAATGATGCATTGGGGCAACGATTTTGTGAGAAACATCTTCACCCTTAAATAAAGATTTTCTTAATTCCCTACCTGTGTGCTAATTAGATATCACCTTGTTTTCACATTAAACAGACTTCCACATGAGAAAGCAGCAAGGATGCAGTGGCGTTAATGTTTCCTGGTGTCAACCTGTATTATTTCAGTAGACATTGAAATGAGGATGCATCTTGCTGCCTTTCCAATGAAGCAAGTTTAATTTAGTAATAGGTGAAAAACCATCCTTACAAAGGTGTTAATCAGAGACTTGGCTTTGTGGAAACTTTTCAGAGAACAAATTTGTCAGCATAAAAATAAAGCCAGAAAATGAAGAGCTGTTTAATCACTCAATTGGATTTTTTTGCCAGCATATTTCTTTTTCTCTGCAACCCACTGCTAAATTGTGCTTCCTAGCTGTTTTTATAAAATCACTGAATCAAATCTAACTCTGATTACATCAGAGAAGGCCAGGTACCCTACACCATAAGAGGGGGTTTGAAATTTTGACTTGTCTACTTAAAGATCACCAAAATCTGATAACAAGGTCAATTACGTCCCTGGGTGGGATTGAACCACCAACCTTTTGGTTAATAGGCATACACACTAACTGATTGCGCCACAGAGACACTTTGCAAAAGTCCATACTGACAAAGGCTAATAAGCATTCATCTAAAACGTTTCCTTGAAAAACTTTAAAAAGTCAATAATCTGGAGAGTTTTTGTAAGATGTTTCTTCCATCCACCAACAAAGAAACACATTGGTACTTTCCCATGATGAGTGAGTGCTTCAGGATCTCTTGCACTTACATGTGCAGCAGAGTACTGCAATGGAAGCATGCTGGGCCCATAACCCAGAGGTAGGCAGATTAAAACTATCCTCTGCTATATGCATTTTTTTTGTTAATTAAAGTAATCCAAAACTGGGATTGATATTTTTGCTCTTTTATTTTTCATTAAAGTACAATAACTTTTACCATTTTAATTTGTTTTAATAGTATATTGAAAGTATTGTTTTCTTTTAAAAATCCACTTAATTTTCTTTACCCTATTATTAAAATGGTAATTGACAAAAACAAACTACATTGTCACCAGAAGAGCAATACAAAATGTACAAGTGATATATTAAAATCATCTTTCCAGCTTGAATTTCAATGATGCATTGGGGCAACGATTTTGTGAGAAACATTTTCACCCTTAAATAAAGATTTTCTTAATTCCTTACCTGTGTGCTAATTAGATATCACCTTGTTTTCACATTAAACAGACTTCCACATGAGAAAGCAGCAAGGATGCAGTGGCGTTAATGTTTCCTGGTGTCAACCTGTATTATTTCAGTAGACATTGAAATGAGGATGCATCTTGCTGCCTTTCCAATGAAGCAAGTTTAATTTAGTAATAGGTGAAAAACCATCCTTACAAAGGTGTTAATCAGAGACTTGGCTTTGTGGAAACTTTTCAGAGAACAAATTTGTTAGCATAAAAATAAAGCCAGAAAATGAAGAGCTGTTTAATCACTCAATTGGATTTTTTTGCCAGCATATTTCTTTTTCTCTGCAACCCACTGCTAAATTGTGCTTCCTAGCTGTTTTTATAAAATCACTGAATCAAATCTAACTCTGATCACATCAGAGAAGGCCAGGTACCCTACACCATAAGAGGGGGTTTGAAATTTTGACTTGTCTACTTAAAGATCACCAAAATCTGATAACAAGGTCAATTACGTCCCTGGGTGGGATTGAACCACCAACCTTTTGGTTAATAGCCATACACACTAACTGATTGCGCCACAGAGACACTTTGCAAAAGTCCATACTGACAAAGGCTAATAAGCATTCATCTAAAACGTTTCCTTGAAAAACTTTAAAAAGTCAATAATCTGGAGAGTTTTTGTAAGATGTTTCTTCCATCCACCAACAAAGAAACACATTGGTACTTTCCCATGATGAGTGAGTGCTTCAGGATCTCTTGCACTTACATGTGCAGCAGAGTACAGCAATGGAAGCATGCTGGGCCCATAACCCAGCGGTAGGCAGATTGAAACTATCCTTTGCTATATGCATTTTTTTTGTTAATTTAAGTAATCAAAACTGGGATTGATATTTTTGCTCTTTTATTTTTACTTGAAGTACAATAACTTTTACCATTTTAATTTGTTTGAATAGTATATTGACAGTATAGTTTTCTTTAAAAAATCCACTTAATTTTCATTACCCTATTATTAAAAGGGTAATTGACAAAAACAAACTACATTGTCACCAGAAGAGCAATACAAAATGTACAAGTGATATATTAAAATCATCTTTCCAGCTTGAATTTCAATGATGCATTGGGGCAACGATTTTGTAAGAAACATCTTCATCCTTAAATAAAGATTTTCTTAATTCCTTACCTGTGTGCTAATTAGATATCACCTTGTTTTCACATTAAACAGACTTCTACATGAGAAAGCAGCAAGGATGCAGTGGCGTTAATGTTTCCTGGTGTCAACCTGTATTATTTCAGTAGACATTGAAATGAGGATGCATCTTGCTGCCTTTCCAATGAAGCAAGTTTAATTTAGTAATAGGTGAAAAACCATCCCTACAAAGGTGTTAATCAGAGACTTGGCTTTGTGGACACTTTTCAGAGAACAAATTTGTTAGCATAAAAATAAAGCCAGAAAATGAAGAGCTGTTTAATCACTCAATTGGATTTTTTTTGCCAGCATATTTCTTTTTCTCTGCAACCCACTGCTAAATTGTGCTTCCTAGCTGTTTTTATAAAATCAATGAATCAAATCTAACTCTGATTACATCAGAGAAGGCCAGGTACCCTACACCAGAACAGGGGGTTTGAAATGTTGACTTGTCTACTTAAAGATCACCAAAATCTGATAAGAAGGTCAATTACGTCCCTGGTTGGGATTGAACCACCAACCATTTGGTTAGTAGCCGGACACACTAACCAATTGCGCCACAGAGACACGTTGCGAAAAGCACATACTGACAAAGGCTAATAAGCATACATCTAGAACGTTTCCTAGAAAAACTTTAAAAAGTCAATAATCTGGAGAGTTTTTGTAAGATGTTTCTTCCATCAACCAAGGAAGAAACACATTGGTACTTTCCCATGATGAGTGAGTGCTTCAGGATCTCTTGCACTTACATGTGCAGCAGAGTACTGCAATGGAAGCATGCTGGGCCCATAACCCAGAGGTAGGCAGATTGAAACTATCCTTTGCTATATGCATTTTTTTTTGTTAATTTAAGTAATCAAAACTGGGATTGATATTTTTGCTCTTTTATTTTTACTTAAAGTACAATAACTTTTACCATTTTAATTTGTTTTAATAGTATATTGACAGTATAGTTTTCTTTAAAAAATCCACTTAATTTTCTTTACCCTATTATTAAAAGGGTAATTGACAAAAACAAACTACATTGTCACCAGAAGAGCAATACAAAATGTACAAGTGATATATTAAAATCATCTTTCCAGCTTGAATTTCAATGATGCATTGGGGCAACGATTTTGTGAGAAACATCTTCACCCTTAAATAAAGATTTTCTTAATTCCTTACCTGTGTGCTAATTAGATATCACCTTGTTTTCACATTAAACAGACTTCTACATGAGAAAGCAGCAAGGATGCAGTGGCGTTAATGTTTCCTGGTGTCAACCTGTATTATTTCAGTAGACATTGAAATGAGGATGCATCTTGCTGCCTTTCCAATGAAGCAAGTTTAATTTAGTAATAGGTGAAAAACCATCCCTACAAAGGTGTTAATCAGAGACTTGGCTTTGTGGACACTTTTCAGAGAACAAATTTGTTAGCATAAAAATAAAGCCAGAAAATGAAGAGCTGTTTAATCACTCAATTGGATTTTTTTTGCCAGCATATTTCTTTTTCTCTGCAACCCACTGCTAAATTGTGCTTCCTAGCTGTTTTTATAAAATCAATGAATCAAATCTAACTCTGATTACATCAGAGAAGGCCAGGTACCCTACACCAGAACAGGGGGTTTGAAATTTTGACTTGTCTACTTAAAGATCACCAAAATCTGATAACAAGGTCAATTACGTCCCTGGGTGGGATTGAACCACCAACCATTTGGTTAGTAGCCGGACCCACTAACCGATTGCGCCACAGAGACACTTTGAAAAAAGCCCATACTGACAAAGGCTAATAAGCATACATCTAGAACGTTTCCTAGAAAAACTTTAAAAAGTCAATAATCTGGAGAGTTTTTGTAAGATGTTTCTTCCATCAACCAACGAAGAAACACATTGGTACTTTCCCATGATGACTGAGTGCTTCAGGATCTCTTGCACTTACATGTGCAGCAGAGTACTGCAATGGAAGCATGCTGGGCCCATAACCCAGAGGTAGGCAGATTGAAACTATCCTTTGCTATATGCATTTTTTTTGTTAATTTAAGTAATCAAAACTGGGATTGATATTTTTGCTCTTTTATTTTTACTTACCATTTTAATTTGTTTTAATAGTATATTGACAGTATAGTTTTCTTTAAAAAATCCACTTAATTTTCTTTACCCTATTATTAAAAGGGTAATTGACAAAAACAAACTACATTGTCACCAGAAGAGCAATACAAAATGTACAAGTGATATATTAAAATCATCTTTCCAGCTTGAATTTCAATGATGCATTGGGGCAACGATTTTGTGAGAAACATCTTCACCCTTAAATAAAGATTTTCTTAATTCCTTACCTGTGTGCTAATTAGATATCACCTTGTTTTCACATTAAACAGACTTCCACATGAGAAAGCAGCAAGGATGCTGTGGCGTTAATGTTTCCTGGTGTCAACCCGTATTATTTCAGTAGACATTGAAATGAGGATGCATCTTGCTGCCTTTCCAATGAAGCAAATTTAATTTAGTAATAGGTGAAAAACCATCCCTACAAAGGTGTTAATCAGAGACTTGGCTTTGTGGATACTTTTCAGAGAACAAATTTGTTAGCATAAAAATAAAGCCAGAAAATGAAGAGCTGTTTAATCACTCAATTGGATTTTTTTGCCAGCATATTTCTTTTTCTCTGCAACCCACTGCTAAATTGTGCTTCCTAGCTGTTTTTATAAAATCACTGAATCATATCTAACTCTGATTACATCAGAGAAGGCCAGGTACCCTACACCATAAGAGGGGGTTTGAAATTTTGACTTGTCTACTTAAAGATCACCAAAATCTGATAACAAGGTCAATTACGTCCCTGGGTGGGATTGAACCACCAACCTTTTGGTTTTTAGCCGTACACACTAACTGATTGCGCCACAGAGAGACTTTGCAAAAGTACATACTGACAAAGGCTAATAAGCATTCATCTAAAACGTTTCCTAGAAAAACTTTAAAAAGTCAATAATCTGGAGAGTTTTTGTAAGATGTTTCTTCCATCCACCAACGAAGAAACACATTGGTACTTTCCCATGATGAGTGAGTGCTTCAGGATCTCTTGCACTTACATGTGCAGCAGAGTATTGCAATGGAAGCATGCTGGGCCCATAACCCAGAGGTAGGCAGATTAAAACTATCCTCTGCTATATGCATTTTTTTTGTTAATTAAAGTAATCCAAAACTGGGATTGATATTTTTGCTCTTTTATTTTTCATTAAAGTACAATAACTTTTACCATTTTAATTTGTTTTAATAGTATATTGAAAGTATTGTTTTCTTTTAAAAATCCACTTAATTTTCTTTACCCTATTATTAAAATGGTAATTGACAAAAACAAACTACATTGTCACCAGAAGAGCAATACAAAATGTACAAGTGATATATTAAAATCATCTTTCCAGCTTGAATTTCAATGATGCATTGGGGCAACGATTTTGTGAGAAACATTTTCACCCTTAAATAAAGATTTTCTTAATTCCTTACCTGTGTGCTAATTAGATATCACCTTGTTTTCACATTAAACAGACTTCCACATGAGAAAGCAGCAAGGATGCAGTGGCGTTAATGTTTCCTGGTGTCAACCTGTATTATTTCAGTAGACATTGAAATGAGGATGCATCTTGCTGCCTTTCCAATGAAGCAAGTTTAATTTAGTAATAGGTGAAAAACCATCCTTACAAAGGTGTTAATCAGAGACTTGGCTTTGTGGACACTTTTCAGAGAACAAATTTGTTAGCATAAAAATAAAGCCAGAAAATGAAGAGCTGTTTAATCACTCAATTGGATTTTTTTGCCAGCATATTTCTTTTTCTCTGCAACCCACTGCTAAATTGTGCTTCCTAGCTGTTTTTATAAAATCACTGAATCAAATCTAACTCTGATTACATCAGAGAAGGCCAGGTACCCTACACCATAAGAGGGGGTTTGAAATTTTGACTTGTCTACTTAAAGATCACCAAAATCTGATAACAAGGTCAATTACGTCACTGGGTGGGATTGAACCACCAACCTTTTAATTAATATCCATACACACTAACTGATTGCGCCACAGAGACACTTTGCAAAAGTACATACTGACAAAGGCTAATAAGCATTCATCTAAAACGTTTCCTAGAAAAACTTTAAAAAGTCAATAATCTGGAGAGTTTTTGTAAGATGTTTCTTCCATCAACCAACGAAGAAACACATTGGTACTTTCCCATGATGAGTGAGTGCTTCAGGATCTATTGCACTTACATGTGCAGCAGAGTACAGCAATGGAAGCATGCTGGGCACATAACCCAGAGGTAGGCAGATTGAAACTATCCTCTGCTATATGCATTTTTTTTTGTTAATTAAAGTAATCCAAAACTGGGATTGATATGTTGGCTCTTTTATTTTTACTTACAGTACAATAACTTTTACCATTTTAATTTGTTTTAATAGTATATTGACAGTATTGTTTTCTTTCAAAAATCCACTTAATTTTCTTTACCCTATTATTAAAATGGTAATTGACAAAAACAAACTACATTGTCACCAGAAGAGCAATACAAAATGTACAAGTGATATATTAAAATCATCTTTCCAGCTTGAATTTCAATGATGCATTGGGGCAACGATTTTGTGAGAAACATTTTCACCCTTAAATAAAGATTTTCTTAATTCCTTACCTGTGTGCTAATTAGATATCACCTTGTTTTCACATTAAACAGACTTCCACATGAGAAAGCAGCAAGGATGCAGTGGCGTTAATGTTTCCTGGTGTCAACCCGTATTATTTCAGTAGACATTGAAATGAGGATGCATCTTGCTGCCTTTCCAATGAAGCAAGTTTAATTTAGTAATAGGTTAAAAACCATCCTTACAAAGGTGTTAATCAGAGACTTGGCTTTGTGGACACTTTTCAGAGAACAAATTTGTTAGCATAAAAATAAAGCCAGAAAATTAAGAGCTGTTTAATCACTCAATTGGATTTTTTTTGCCAGCATATTTCTTTTTCTCTGCAACCCACTGCTAAATTGTGCTTCCTAGCTGTTTTTATAAAATCACTGAATCAAATCTAACTCTGATTACATCAGAGAAAGCCAGGTACCCTACACCAGAACAGGGGGTTTGAAATTTTGACTTGTCTACTTAAAGATCACCAAAACCTGATAACAAGGTCAATTACATCCCTGAGTGGGATTGAACCACCAACCTTTTGGTTAATAGCCGTGCACACTAACTGATTGCGCCACAGAGACACTTTGCAAAAGTGCATACTGACAAAGGCTAATAAGCATTCATCTAAAACGTTTCCTAGAAAAACTTTAAAAAGTCAATAATCTGGAGAGTTTTTGTAAGATGTTTCTTCCATCAACCAATGAAGAAACACATTGGTACTTTCCCATGATGAGTGAGTGCTTCAGGATCTCTTGCACTTACATGTGCAGCAAAGTACTGCAATGGAAGCATGCTGGGCCCATTACCCAGAGGTAGGCAGATTGAAACTATCCTCTGATATATGCATTTTTTTTGTTAATTAAAGTAATCAAAACTGGGCTTGATATTTTTGCTCTTTTATTTTTACTTAAAGTACAATAACTTTTACCATTTTAATTTGTTTTAATAGTATATTGACAGTATAGTTTTCTTTAAAAAATCCACTTAATTTTCTTTACCCTATTATTAAAAGGGTAATTGACAAAAACAAACTACATTGTCACCAGAAGAGCAATACAAAATGTACAAGTGATATATTAAAATCATCTTTCCAGCTTGAATTTCAATGATGCATTGGGGCAACGATTTTGTGAGAAACATCTTCACCCTTAAATAAAGATTTTCTTAATTCCTTACCTGTGTGCTAATTAGATATCACCTTGTTTTCACATTAAACAGACCTCTACATGAGAAAGCAGCAAGGATGCAGTGGCGTTAATGTTTCCTGGTGTCAACCTGTATTATTTCAGTAGACATTGAAATGAGGATGCATCTTGCTGCCTTTCCAATGAAGCAAGTTTAATTTAGTAATAGGTGAAAAACCATCCCTACAAAGGTGTTAATCAGAGACTTGGCTTTGTGGACACTTTTCAGAGAACAAATTTGTTAGCATAAAAATAAAGCCAGAAAATGAAGAGCTGTTTAATCACTCAATTGGATTTTTTTTGCCAGCATATTTCTTTTTCTCTGCAACCCACTGCTAAATTGTGCTTCCTAGCTGTTTTTATAAAATCAATGAATCAAATCTAACTTTGATTACATCAGAGAAGGCCAGGTACCCTACACCAAAAGAGGGGATTTGAAATTTTGACTTGTCTACTTAAATATCACCAAAACCTGATCACAAGGTCAATCATGTCCCTGGGTGGGATTGAACCACCAATCTTTTGGTTAGTAGCCGGACACACTAACCGATTGCGCCACAGAGACACTTTGCAAAAAGTACCTACTGACAAAGGCTAATAAGCATTAATCTAAAACGTTTCCTAGAAAAACTTTAAAAAGTCAATAATCTGGAGAGTTTTTGTAAGAATTTTCTTAAATCAACCAACGAAGAAACACATTGGTACTTTCCCATGATGAGTGAGTGCTTCAGGATCTCTTGCACTTACATGTGCAGCAGAGTACTGCAATGGAAGCATGCTGGGCCCATAACCCAGAGGTAGGCAGATTAAAACTATCCTCTGCTATATGCATTTTTTTTTTGTTAATTAAAGTAATCCAAAACTGGGATTGATAGTTTTGCTCTTTTATTTTTCATTAAAGTACAATAACTTTTACCATTTTAATTTGTTTTAATAGTATATTGAAAGTATTGTTTTCTTTTAAAAATCCACTTAATTTTCTTTACCCTATTATTAAAATGGTAATTGACAAAAACAAACTACATTGTCACCAGAAGAGCAATACAAAATGTACAAGTGATATATTAAAATCATCTTTCCAGCTTGAATTTCAATGATGCATTGGGGCAACGATTTTGTGAGAAACATTTTCACCCTTAAATAAAGATTTTCTTAATTCCTTACCTGTGTGCTAATTAGATATCACCTTGTTTTCACATTAAACAGACTTCCACGTGGCGTTAATGTTTCCTGGTGTCAACCTGTATTATTTCAGTAGACATTGAAATGAGGATGCATCTTGCTGCCTTTCCAATGAAGCAAGTTTAATTTAGTAATAGGTGAAAAACCATCCTTACAAAGGTGTTAATCAGAGACTTGGCTTTGTGGACACTTTTCAGAGAACAAATTTGTTAGCATAAAAATAAAGCCAGAAAATGAAGAGCTGTTTAATCACTCAATTGGATTTTTTTGCCAGCATATTTATTTTTCTCTGTAACCCACTGCTAAATTGTGCTTCCTAGCTGTTTTTATAAAATCACTGAATCAAATCTAACTCTAATTACATCAGAGAAGGCCAGGTACCCTACACCATAAGAGGGGGGTTGAAATTTTGACTTGTCTACTTAAAGATCACCAAAATCTGATAACAAGGTCAATTATGTCCCTGGTTGGGATTGAACCACCAACCTTTTGGTTAGTAGCCGGACACACTAACCGATTGCGCCACAGAGACACTTTGCAAAAAGTCCCAACTGACAAAGTCTAATAAGCATACATCTAGAACGTTTCCTAGAAAAACTTTAAAAAGTCAATAATCTGGAGAGTTTTTGTAAGATGTTTCTTCCATCAACCAATGAAGAAACACATTGGTACTTTCCCATGATGAGTGAGTGCTTCAGGATCTCTTGCACTTACATGTGCAGCAGAGTACTGCAATGGAAGCATGCTGGGCCCATAACCCAGAGGTAGGCAGATTGAAACTATCCTTTGCTATATGCATTTTTTTTGTTAATTTAAGTAATCAAAACTGGGATTGATATTTTTGCTCTTTTATTTTTACTTGAAGTACAATAACTTTTACCATTTTAATTTGTTTGAATAGTATATTGACAGTATAGTTTTCTTTAAAAAATCCACTTAATTTTCTTTACCCTATTATTAAAAGGGTAATTGACAAAAACAAACTACATTGTCACCAGAAGAGCAATACAAAATGTACAAGTGATATATTAAAATCATCTTTCCAGCTTGAATTTCAATGATGCATTGGGGCAACGATTTTGTGAGAAACATCTTCACCCTTAAATAAAGATTTTCTTAATTCCTTACCTGTGTGCTAATTAGATATCACCTTGTTTTCACATTAAACAAACTTCCACATGAGAAAGCAGCAAGGATGCAGTGGCGTTAATGTTTCCTGGTGTCAACCTGTATTATTTCAGTAGAAATTGAAATGAGGATGCATCTTGCTGCCTTTCCAATGAAGCAAGTTTAATTTAGTAATAGGTGAAAAACCATCCCTACAAAGGTGTTAATCAGAGACTTGGCTTTGTGGACACTTTTCAGAGAACAAATTTGTTAGCATAAAAATAAAGCCAGAAAATGAAGAGCTGTTTAATCACTCAATTGGATTTTTTTTGCCAGCATATTTCTTTTTCTCTGCAACCCACTGCTAAATTGTGCTTCCTAGCTGTTTTTATAAAATCACTGAATCAAATCTAACTCTGATTACATCAGAGAAGGCCAGGTACCCTACACCATAACAGGGGGTTTGAAATTTTGACTTGTCTACTTAAAGATCACCAAAATCTGATAACAAGGTCAATTACGTCCCTGGGTGGGATTGAACCACCAACCTTTTGGTTAGTAGCCAGATACACTAACCGATTGCGCCACAGAGACACTTTGTAAAAAGTACATACTGACAAAGGCTAATAAGCATACATCTAGAACGTTTCCTAGAAAAACTTTAAAAAGTCAATAATCTGGAGAGTTTTTGTAAGATGTTTCTTCCATCAACCAACGAAGAAACACATTGGTACTTTCCCATGATGACTGAGTGCTTCAGGATCTCTTGCACTTACATGTGCAGCAGAGTACTGCAATGGAAGTATGCTGGGCCCATAACCCAGAGGTAGGCAGATTGAAACTATCCTTTGCTATATGCATTTTTTTTTGTTAATTTAAGTAATCAAAACTGGGATTGATATTTTTGCTCTTTTATTTTTACTTAAAGTACAATAACTTTTACCATTTTAATTTGTTTTAATAGTATATTGACAGTATAGTTTTCTTTAAAAAATCCACTTAATTTTCTTTACCCTATTATTAAAAGGGTAATTGACAAAAACAAACTACATTGTCACCAGAAGAGCAATACAAAATGTACAAGTGATATATTAAAATCATCTTTCCAGCTTGAATTTCAATGATGCATTGGGGCAACGATTTTGTGAGAAACATCTTCACCCTTAAATAAAGATTTTCTTAATTCCTTACCTGTGTGCTAATTAGATATCACCTTGTTTTCACATTAAACAGACTTCTACATGAGAAAGCAGCAAGGATGCAGTGGCGTTAATGTTTCCTGGTGTCAACCTGTATTATTTCAGTAGACATTGAAATGAGGATGCATCTTGCTGCCTTTCCAATGAAGCAAGTTTAATTTAGTAATAGGTGAAAAACCATCCCTACAAAGGTGTTAATCAGAGATTTGGCTTTGTGGACACTTTTCAGAGAACAAATTTGTTAGCATAAAAATAAAGCCAGAAAATGAAGAGCTGTTTAATCACTCAATTGGATTTTTTTTTGCCAGCATATTTCTTTTTCTCTGCAACCCACTGCTAAATTGTGCTTCCTAGCTGTTTTTATAAAATCAATGAATCAAATCTAACTCTGATTACATCAGAGAAGGCCAGGTACCCTACACCATAACAGGGGGTTTGAAATTTTGACTTGTCTACTTAAAGATCACCAAAATCTGATAACAAGGTTAATTACGTCCCTGGGTGGGATTGAACCACCAACCTTTTGGTTAGTAGCCAGATACACTAACCGATTGCGCCACAGAGACACTTTGTAAAAAGTACATACTGACAAAGGCTAATAAGCATACATCTAGAACGTTTCCTAGAAAAACTTTAAAAAGTCAATAATCTGGAGAGTTTTTGTAAGATGTTTCTTCCATCAACCAACGAAGAAACACATTGGTACTTTCCCATGATGACTGAGTGCTTCAGGATCTCTTGCACTTACATGTGCAGCAGAGTACTGCAATGGAAGCATGCTGGGCCCATAACCCAGAGGTAGGCAGATTGAAACTATACTTTGCTATATGCATTTTTTTTTGTTAATTTAAGTAATCAAAACTGGGATTGATATTTTTGCTCTTTTATTTTTACTTAAAGTACAATAACTTTTACCATTTTAATTTGTTTTAATAGTATATTGACAGTATAGTTTTCTTTAAAAAATCCACTTAATTTTCTTTACCCTATTATTAAAAGGGTAATTGACAAAAACAAACTACATTGTCACCAGAAGAGCAATACAAAATGTTCAAGTGATATATTAAAATCATCTTTCCAGCTTGAATTTCAATGATGCATTGGGGCAACGATTTTGTGAGAAACATCTTCACCCTTAAATAAAGATTTTCTTAATTCCTTACCTGTGTGCTAATTAGATATCACCTTGTTTTCACATTAAACAGACTTCTACATGAGAAAGCAGCAAGGATGCAGTGGCGTTAATGTTTCCTGGTGTCAACCTGTATTATTTCAGTAGACATTGAAATGAGGATGCATCTTGCTGCCTTTCCAATGAAGCAAGTTTAATTTAGTAATAGGTGAAAAACCATCCCTACAAAGGTGTTAATCAGAGACTTGGCTTTGTGGACACTTTTCAGAGAACAAATTTGTTAGCATAAAAATAAAGCCAGAAAATGAAGAGCTGTTTAATCACTCAATTGGATTTTTTTTTGCCAGCATATTTCTTTTTCTCTGCAACCCACTGCTAAATTGTGCTTCCTAGCTGTTTTTATAAAATCAATGAATCAAATCTAACTCTGATTACATCAGAGAAGGCCAGGTACCCTACACCATAACAGGGGGTTTGAAATTTTGACTTGTCTACTTAAAGATCACCAAAATCTGATAACAAGGTCAATTACGTCCCTGGGTTGGATTGAACCACCAACCTTTTGGTTAGTAGCCGGACACACTAACCGATTGCGCCACAGAGACACTTTGCGAAAGGTACTTACTGACAAAGGCTAATAAGCATACATCTAGAACGTTTCCTAGAAAAACTTTAAAAAGTCAATAATCTGGAGAGTTTTTGTAAGATGTTTCTTCCATCAACCAACGAAGAAACACATTGGTACTTTCCCATGATGACTGAGTGCTTCAGGATCTCTTGCACTTACATGTGCAGCAGAGTACTGCAATGGAAGCATGCTGGGCCCATAACCCAGAGGTAGGCAGATTGAAACTATCCTTTGCTATATACATTTTTTTGGTTAATTTAAGTAATCAAAACTGGGATTGATATTTTTGCTCTTTTATTTTTTCTTAAAGTACAATAACTTTTACCATTTTAATTTGTTTTAATAGTATATTGACAGTATAGTTTTCTTTAAAAAATCCACTTAATTTTCTTTACCCTATTATTAAAAGGGTAATTGACAAAAACAAACTACATTGTCACCAGAAGAGCAATACAAAATGTACAAGTGATATATTAAAATCATCTTTCCAGCTTGAATTTCAATGATGCATTGGGGCAACGATTTTGTGAGAAACATCTTCACCCTTAAATAAAGATTTTCTTAATTCCTTACCTGTGTGCTAATTAGATATCACCTTGTTTTCACATTAAACAGACTTCTACATGAGAAAGCAGCAAGGATGCAGTGGCGTTAATGTTTCCTGGTGTCAACCTGTATTATTTCAGTAGACATTGAAATGAGGATGCATCTTGCTGCCTTTCCAATGAAGCAAGTTTAATTTAGTAATAGGTGAAAAACCATGCTTACAAAGGTGTTAATCAGAGACTTGGCTTTGTGGACACTTTTCAGAGAACAAATTTGTTAGCATAAAAATAAAGCCAGAAAATGAAGAGCTGTTAAATCACTCAATTGGATTTTTTTGCCAGCATATTTATTTTTCTCTGTAACCCACTGCTAAATTGTGCTTCCTAGCTGTTTTTATAAAATCACTGAATCAAATCTAACTCTAATTACATCAGAGAAGGCCAGGTACCCTACACCATAAGAGGGGGGTTGAAATTTTGACTTGTCTACTTAAAGATCACCAAAATCTGATAACAAGGTCAATTACGTCCCTGGGTGGGATTGAACCACCAACCTTTTGGTTTATAGCCATACACACTAACTGATTGCGCCACAGAGACACTTTGCAAAAGTACATACTGACAAAGGCTAATAAGCATTCATCTAAAACGTTTCCTAGAAAAACTTTAAAAAGTCAATAATCTGGAGAGTTTTTGTAAGATGTTTCTTCCATCAACCAACGAAGAAACACATTGGTACTTTCCCATGATGAGTGAGTGCTTCAGGATCTCTTGCACTTACATGTGCGGCAGAGTACTGCAATGGAAGCATGCTGGGCCCATAACCCGGAGGTAGGCAGATTGAAACTATCCTTTGCTATATGCATTTTTTTTTTGTTAATTTAAGTAATCAAAACTGGGATTGATATTTTTGCTCTTTTATTTTTACTTAAAGTACAATAACTTTTACCATTTTAATTTGTTTTAATAGTATATTGACAGTATAGTTTTCTTTAAAAAATCCACTTAATTTTCTTTACCCTATTATTAAAAGGGTAATTGACAAAAACAAACTACATTGTCACCAGAAGAGCAATACAAAATGTACAAGTGATATATTAAAATCATCTTTCCAGCTTGAATTTCAATGATGCATTGGGGCAACGATTTTGTGAGAAACATCTTCACCCTTAAATAAAGATTTTCTTAATTCCTTACATGTGTGCTAATTAGATATCACCTTGTTTTCACATTAAACAGACTTCTACATGAGAAAGCAGCAAGGATGCAGTGGCGTTAATGTTTCCTGGTGTCAACCTGTATTATTTCAGTAGACATTGAAATGAGGATGCATCTTGCTGCCTTTCCAATGAAGCAAGTTTAATTTAGTAATAGGTGAAAAACCATCCCTACAAAGGTGTTAATCAGAGACTTGGCTTTGTGGACACTTTTCAGAGAACAAATTTGTTAGCATAAAAATAAAGCCAGAAAATGAAGAGCTGTTTAATCACTCAATTGGATTTTTTTTGCCAGCATATTTCTTTTTCTCTGCAACCCACTGCTAAATTGTGCTTCCTAGCTGTTTTTATAAAATCACTGAATCAAATCTAACTCTTATTACATCAGAGAAGGCCAGGTACCCTACACCATAACAGGGGGTTTGAAATTTTGACTTGTCTACTTAAAGATCACCAAAATCCGATAACAAGGTCAATTATGTCCCTGGTTGGGATTGAACCACCAACCTTTTGGTCAGTAGCCGGACACACTAACCGATTGCGTCACAGAGACACTTTGCAAAAAGTACATACTGACAAAGGCTAATAAGCATACATCTAGAACGTTTCCTAGAAAAACTTTAAAAAGTCAATAATCTGGAGAGTTTTTGTAAGATGTTTCTTCCATCAACCAACGAAGAAACACATTGGTACTTTCCCATGATGACTGAGTGCTTCAGGATCTCTTGCACTTACATGTGCAGCAGAGTACTGCAATGGAAGCATGCTGGGCCCATAACCCAGAGGTAGGCAGATTGAAACTATCCTTTGCTATATGCATTTTTTTTTGTTAATTTAAGTAATCAAAACTGGGATTGATATTTTTGCTCTTTTATTTTTACTTAAAGTACAATAACTTTTACCATTTTAATTTGTTTTAATAGTATATTGACAGTATAGTTTTCTTTAAAAAAGCCACTTAATTTTCTTTACCCTATTATTAAAAGGGTAATTGACAAAAACAAACTACATTGTCACCAGAAGAGCAATACAAAATGTACAAGTGATATATTAAAATCATCTTTCCAGCTTGAATTTCAATGATGCATTGGGGCAACGATTTTGTGAGAAACATTTTCACCCTTAAATAAAGATTTTCTTAATTCCTTACCTGTGTGCTAATTAGATATCACCTTGTTTTCACATTAAACAGACTTCCACGTGAGAAAGCAGCAAGGATGCAGTGGCGTTAATGTTTCCTGGTGTCAACCTGTATTATTTCAGTAGACATTGAAATGAGGATGCATCTTGCTGCCTTTCCAATGAAGCAAGTTTAATTTAGTAATAGGTTAAAAACCATCCTTACAAAGGTGTTAATCAGAGACTTGGCTTTGTGGACACTTTTCAGAGAACAAATTTGTTAGCATAAAAATAAAGCCAGAAAATTAAGAGCTGTTTAATCACTCAATTGGATTTTTTTTGCCAGCATATTTCTTTTTCTCTGCAACCCACTGCTAAATTGTGCTTCCTAGCTGTTTTTATAAAATCACTGAATTAAATCTAACTCTGATTACATCAGAGAAGGCCAGGTACCCTACACCAGAACAGGGGAATTTGAAATTTTGACTTGTCTACTTAAAGATCACCAAAATCTGATAACAAGGTCAATTACGTCCCTGGGTGGGATTGAACCACCAACCTTTTGGTTAATAGCCGTGCACACTAACTGATTGCGCCACAAAGACACTTTGCAAACGTACATACTGACAAAGGCTAATAAGCATTCATCTAAAACGTTTCCTAGAAAAACTTTAAAAAGTCAATAATCTGGAGAGTTTTTGTAAAATGTTTCTTCCATCAACCAACGAAGAAACACATTGGTACTTTCCCATGATGAGTGAGTGCTTCAGGATCTCTTGCACTTACATGTGCAGCAGAGTACAGCAATGGAAGCATGCTGGGCCCATAACCCAGCGGTAGGCAGATTGAAACTATCCTTTGCTATATGCATTTTTTTTTGTTCATTTAAGTAATCAAAACTGGGATTGATATTTTTGCTCTTTTATTTTTACTTAAAGTACAATAACTTTTACCATTTTAATTTGTTTTAATAGTATATTGACAGTATTGTTTTCTTTCAAAAATCCACTTAATTTTCTTTACCCTATTATTAAAATGGTAATTGACAAAAACAAACTACATTGTCACCAGAAGAGCAATACAAAATGTACAAGTGATATATTAACATCATCTTTCCAGCTTGAATTTCAATGATGCATTGGGGCAACGATTTTGTGAGAAACATCTTCACCCTTAAATAAAGATTTTCTTAATTCCTTACCTGTGTGCTAATTAGATATCACCTTGTTTTCACATTAAACAGACTTCCACATGAGAAAGCAGCAAGGATACAGTGGCGTTAATGTTTCCTGGTGTCAACCTGTATTATTTCAGTAGACATTGAATTGAGGATGCATCTTGCTGCCTTTCCAATGAAGCAAGTTTAATTTAGTAATAGGTGAAAAACCATCCCTACAAAGGTGTTAATCAGAGACTTGGCTTTGTGGACACTTTTCAGAGAACAAATTTGTTAGCATAAAAATAAAGCCAGAAAATGAAGAGCTGTTTAATCACTCAATTGGATTTTTTTTGCCAGCATATTTCTTTTTCTCTGCAACCCACTGCTAAATTGTGCTTCCTAGCTGTTTTTATAAAATCACTGAATCAAATCTAACTCTGATTACATCAGAGAAGGCCAGGTACCCTACACCATAACAGGGGGTTTGAAATTTTGACTTGTCTACTTAAAGATCACCAAAATCTGATAACAAGGTCAATTACGTCCCTGGGTGGGATTGAACCACCAACCTTTTGGTTAGTAGCCAGATACACTAACCGATTGCGCCACAGAGACACTTTGTAAAAAGTACATTCTGACAAAGGCTAATAAGCATACATCTAGAACGTTTCCTAGAAAAACTTTAAAAAGTCAATAATCTGGAGAGTTTTTGTAAGATGTTTCTTCCATCAACCAACGAAGAAACACATTGGTACTTTCCCATGATGACTGAGTGCTTCAGGATCTCTTGCACTTACATGTGCAGCAGAGTACTGCAATGGAAGCATGCTGGGCCCATAACCCAGAGGTAGGCAGATTGAAACTATCCTTTGCTATATGCATTTTTTTTTGTTAATTTAAGTAATCAAAACTGGGATTGATATTTTTGCTCTTTTATTTTTACTTAAAGTACAATAACTTTTACCATTTTAATTTGTTTTAATAGTATATTGACAGTATAGTTTTCTTTAAAAAATCCACTTAATTTTCTTTACCCTATTATTAAAAGGGTAATTGACAAAAACAAACTACATTGTCACCAGAAGAGCAATACAAAATGTTCAAGTGATATATTAAAATCATCTTTCCAGCTTGAATTTCAATGATGCATTGGGGCAACGATTTTGTGAGAAACATCTTCACCCTTAAATAAAGATTTTCTTAATTCCTTACCTGTGTGCTAATTAGATATCACCTTGTTTTCACATTAAACAGACTTCTACATGAGAAAGCAGCAAGGATGCAGTGGCGTTAATGTTTCCTGGTGTCAACCTGTATTATTTCAGTAGACATTGAAATGAGGATGCATCTTGCTGCCTTTCCAATGAAGCAAGTTTAATTTAGTAATAGGTGAAAAACCATCCCTACAAAGGTGTTAATCAGAGACTTGGCTTTGTGGACACTTTTCAGAGAACAAATTTGTTAGCATAAAAATAAAGCCAGAAAATGAAGAGCTGTTTAATCACTCAATTGGATTTTTTTTTGCCAGCATATTTCTTTTTCTCTGCAACCCACTGCTAAATTGTGCTTCCTAGCTGTTTTTATAAAATCAATGAATCAAATCTAACTCTGATTACATCAGAGAAGGCCAGGTACCCTACACCATAACAGGGGGTTTGAAATTTTGACTTGTCTACTTAAAGATCACCAAAATCTGATAACAAGGTCAATTACGTCCCTGGGTTGGATTGAACCACCAACCTTTTGGTTAGTAGCCGGACACACTAACCGATTGCGCCACAGAGACACTTTGCGAAAGGTACTTACTGACAAAGGCTAATAAGCATACATCTAGAACGTTTCCTAGAAAAACTTTAAAAAGTCAATAATCTGGAGAGTTTTTGTAAGATGTTTCTTCCATCAACCAACGAAGAAACACATTGGTACTTTCCCATGATGAGTGAGTGCTTCAGGATCTCTTGCACTTACATGTGCGGCAGAGTACTGCAATGGAAGCATGCTGGGCCCATAACCCGGAGGTAGGCAGATTGAAACTATCCTTTGCTATATGCATTTTTTTTTTGTTAATTTAAGTAATCAAAACTGGGATTGATATTTTTGCTCTTTTATTTTTACTTAAAGTACAATAACTTTTACCATTTTAATTTGTTTTAATAGTATATTGACAGTATAGTTTTCTTTAAAAAATCCACTTAATTTTCTTTACCCTATTATTAAAAGGGTAATTGACAAAAACAAACTACATTGTCACCAGAAGAGCAATACAAAATGTACAAGTGATATATTAAAATCATCTTTCCAGCTTGAATTTCAATGATGCATTGGGGCAACGATTTTGTGAGAAACATCTTCACCCTTAAATAAAGATTTTCTTAATTCCTTACATGTGTGCTAATTAGATATCACCTTGTTTTCACATTAAACAGACTTCTACATGAGAAAGCAGCAAGGATGCAGTGGCGTTAATGTTTCCTGGTGTCAACCTGTATTATTTCAGTAGACATTGAAATGAGGATGCATCTTGCTGCCTTTCCAATGAAGCAAGTTTAATTTAGTAATAGGTGAAAAACCATCCCTACAAAGGTGTTAATCAGAGACTTGGCTTTGTGGACACTTTTCAGAGAACAAATTTGTTAGCATAAAAATAAAGCCAGAAAATGAAGAGCTGTTTAATCACTCAATTGGATTTTTTTTGCCAGCATATTTCTTTTTCTCTGCAACCCACTGCTAAATTGTGCTTCCTAGCTGTTTTTATAAAATCACTGAATCAAATCTAACTCTTATTACATCAGAGAAGGCCAGGTACCCTACACCATAACAGGGGGTTTGAAATTTTGACTTGTCTACTTAAAGATCACCAAAATCCGATAACAAGGTCAATTATGTCCCTGGTTGGGATTGAACCACCAACCTTTTGGTCAGTAGCCGGACACACTAACCGATTGCGTCACAGAGACACTTTGCAAAAAGTACATACTGACAAAGGCTAATAAGCATACATCTAGAACGTTTCCTAGAAAAACTTTAAAAAGTCAATAATCTGGAGAGTTTTTGTAAGATGTTTCTTCCATCAACCAACGAAGAAACACATTGGTACTTTCCCATGATGACTGAGTGCTTCAGGATCTCTTGCACTTACATGTGCAGCAGAGTACTGCAATGGAAGCATGCTGGGCCCATAACCCAGAGGTAGGCAGATTGAAACTATCCTTTGCTATATGCATTTTTTTTTGTTAATTTAAGTAATCAAAACTGGGATTGATATTTTTGCTCTTTTATTTTTACTTAAAGTACAATAACTTTTACCATTTTAATTTGTTTTAATAGTATATTGACAGTATAGTTTTCTTTAAAAAAGCCACTTAATTTTCTTTACCCTATTATTAAAAGGGTAATTGACAAAAACAAACTACATTGTCACCAGAAGAGCAATACAAAATGTACAAGTGATATATTAAAATCATCTTTCCAGCTTGAATTTCAATGATGCATTGGGGCAACGATTTTGTGAGAAACATTTTCACCCTTAAATAAAGATTTTCTTAATTCCTTACCTGTGTGCTAATTAGATATCACCTTGTTTTCACATTAAACAGACTTCCACGTGAGAAAGCAGCAAGGATGCAGTGGCGTTAATGTTTCCTGGTGTCAACCTGTATTATTTCAGTAGACATTGAAATGAGGATGCATCTTGCTGCCTTTCCAATGAAGCAAGTTTAATTTAGTAATAGGTTAAAAACCATCCTTACAAAGGTGTTAATCAGAGACTTGGCTTTGTGGACACTTTTCAGAGAACAAATTTGTTAGCATAAAAATAAAGCCAGAAAATTAAGAGCTGTTTAATCACTCAATTGGATTTTTTTTGCCAGCATATTTCTTTTTCTCTGCAACCCACTGCTAAATTGTGCTTCCTAGCTGTTTTTATAAAATCACTGAATTAAATCTAACTCTGATTACATCAGAGAAGGCCAGGTACCCTACACCAGAACAGGGGAATTTGAAATTTTGACTTGTCTACTTAAAGATCACCAAAATCTGATAACAAGGTCAATTACGTCCCTGGGTGGGATTGAACCACCAACCTTTTGGTTAATAGCCGTGCACACTAACTGATTGCGCCACAAAGACACTTTGCAAACGTACATACTGACAAAGGCTAATAAGCATTCATCTAAAACGTTTCCTAGAAAAACTTTAAAAAGTCAATAATCTGGAGAGTTTTTGTAAAATGTTTCTTCCATCAACCAACGAAGAAACACATTGGTACTTTCCCATGATGAGTGAGTGCTTCAGGATCTCTTGCACTTACATGTGCAGCAGAGTACAGCAATGGAAGCATGCTGGGCCCATAACCCAGCGGTAGGCAGATTGAAACTATCCTTTGCTATATGCATTTTTTTTTGTTCATTTAAGTAATCAAAACTGGGATTGATATTTTTGCTCTTTTATTTTTACTTAAAGTACAATAACTTTTACCATTTTAATTTGTTTTAATAGTATATTGACAGTATTGTTTTCTTTCAAAAATCCACTTAATTTTCTTTACCCTATTATTAAAATGGTAATTGACAAAAACAAACTACATTGTCACCAGAAGAGCAATACAAAATGTACAAGTGATATATTAACATCATCTTTCCAGCTTGAATTTCAATGATGCATTGGGGCAACGATTTTGTGAGAAACATCTTCACCCTTAAATAAAGATTTTCTTAATTCCTTACCTGTGTGCTAATTAGATATCACCTTGTTTTCACATTAAACAGACTTCCACATGAGAAAGCAGCAAGGATACAGTGGCGTTAATGTTTCCTGGTGTCAACCTGTATTATTTCAGTAGACATTGAATTGAGGATGCATCTTGCTGCCTTTCCAATGAAGCAAGTTTAATTTAGTAATAGGTGAAAAACCATCCCTACAAAGGTGTTAATCAGAGACTTGGCTTTGTGGACACTTTTCAAAGAACAAATTTGTTATCATAAAAATAAAGCCAGAAAATGAAGAGCTGTTTAATCACTCAATTGGATTTTTTTTGCCAGCATATTTCTTTTTCTCTGCAACCCACTGCTAAATTGTGCTTCCTAGCTGTTTTTATAAAATCACTGAATCAAATCTAACTACATCAGAGAAGGCCAGGTACCCTACACCATAACAGGGGGTTTGAAATTTTGACTTGTCTACTTAAAGATCACCAAAATCTGATAACAAGGTCAATTATGTCCCTGGTTGGGATTGAACCACCAACCTTTTGGTTAGTAGCCGGACACACTAACCGATTGCGCTACAGAGACACTTTGCAAAAAGTCCCAACTGACAAAGTCTAATAAGCATACATCTAGAACGTTTCCTAGAAAAACTTTAAAAAGTCAATAATCTGGAGAGTTTTTGTAAGATGTTTCTTCCATCAACCAATGAAGAAACACATTGGTACTTTCCCATGATGAGTGAGTGCTTCAGGATCTCTTGCACTTACATGTGCAGCAGAGTACTGCAATGGAAGCATGCTGGGCCCATAACCCAGAGGTAGGCAGATTGAAACTATCCTTTGCTATATGCTTTTTTTTTGTTAATTTAAGTAATCAAAACTGGGATTGATATTTTTGCTCTTTTATTTTTACTTGAAGTACAATAACTTTTACCATTTTAATTTGTTTGAATAGTATATTGACAGTATAGTTTTCTTTAAAAAATCCACTTAATTTTCTTTACCCTATTATTAAAAGGGTAATTGACAAAAACAAACTACATTGTCACCAGAAGAGCAATACAAAATGTACAAGTGATATATTAAAATCATCTTTCCAGCTTGAATTTCAATGATGCATTGGGGCAACGATTTTGTGAGAAACATCTTCACCCTTAAATAAAGATTTTCTTAATTCCTTACCTGTGTGCTAATTAGATATCACCTTGTTTTCACATTAAACAAACTTCCACATGAGAAAGCAGCAAGGATGCAGTGGCGTTAATGTTTCCTGGTGTCAACCTGTATTATTTCAGTAGAAATTGAAATGAGGATGCATCTTGCTGCCTTTCCAATGAAGCAAGTTTAATTTAGTAATAGGTGAAAAACCATCCCTACAAAGGTGTTAATCAGAGACTTGGCTTTGTGGACACTTTTCAGAGAACAAATTTGTTAGCATAAAAATAAAGCCAGAAAATGAAGAGCTGTTTAATCACTCAATTGGATTTTTTTTGCCAGCATATTTCTTTTTCTCTGCAACCCACTGCTAAATTGTGCTTCCTAGCTGTTTTCATAAAATCACTGAATCAAATCTAACTCTGATTACATCAGAGAAGGCCAGGTACCCTACACCATAACAGGGGGTTTGAAATTTTGACTTGTCTACTTAAAGATCACCAAAATCTGATAACAAGGTTAATTACGTCCCTGGGTGGGATTGAACCACCAACCTTTTGGTTAGTAGCCAGATACACTAACCGATTGCGCCACAGAGACACTTTGTAAAAAGTACATACTGACAAAGGCTAATAAGCATACATCTAGAACGTTTCCTAGAAAAACTTTAAAAAGTCAATAATCTGGAGAGTTTTTGTAAGATGTTTCTTCCATCAACCAACGAAGAAACACATTGGTACTTTCCCATGATGACTGAGTGCTTCAGGATCTCTTGCACTTACATGTGCAGCAGAGTACTGCAATGGAAGCATGCTGGGCCCATAACCCAGAGGTAGGCAGATTGAAACTATCCTTTGCTATATGCATTTTTTTTTGTTAATTTAAGTAATCAAAACTGGGATTGATATTTTTGCTCTTTTATTTTTACTTAAAGTACAATAACTTTTCCCATTTTAATTTGTTTTAATAGTATATTGACAGTATAGTTTTCTTTAAAAAATCCACTTAATTTTCTTTACCCTATTATTAAAAGGGTAATTGACAAAAACAAACTACATTGTCACCAGAAGAGCAATACAAAATGTTCAAGTGATATATTAAAATCATCTTTCCAGCTTGAATTTCAATGATGCATTGGGGCAACGATTTTGTGAGAAACATCTTCACCCTTAAATAAAGATTTTCTTAATTCCTTACCTGTGTGCTAATTAGATATCACCTTGTTTTCACATTAAACAGACTTCTACATGAGAAAGCAGCAAGGATGCAGTGGCGTTAATGTTTCCTGGTGTCAACCTGTATTATTTCAGTAGACATTGAAATGAGGATGCATCTTGCTGCCTTTCCAATGAAGCAAGTTTAATTTAGTAATAGGTGAAAAACCATCCCTACAAAGGTGTTAATCAGAGACTTGGCTTTGTGGACACTTTTCAGAGAACAAATTTGTTAGCATAAAAATAAAGCCAGAAAATGAAGAGCTGTTTAATCACTCAATTGGATTTTTTTTTGCCAGCATATTTCTTTTTCTCTGCAACCCACTGCTAAATTGTGCTTCCTAGCTGTTTTTATAAAATCAATGAATCAAATCTAACTCTGATTACATCAGAGAAGGCCAGGTACCCTACACCATAACAGGGGGTTTGAAATTTTGACTTGTCTACTTAAAGATCACCAAAATCTGATAACAAGGTCAATTACGTCCCTGGGTTGGATTGAACCACCAACCTTTTGGTTAGTAGCCGGACACACTAACCGATTGCGCCACAGAGACACTTTGCGAAAGGTACTTACTGACAAAGGCTAATAAGCATACATCTAGAACGTTTCCTAGAAAAACTTTAAAAAGTCAATAATCTGGAGAGTTTTTGTAAGATGTTTCTTCCATCAACCAACGAAGAAACACATTGGTACTTTCCCATGATGACTGAGTGCTTCAGGATCTCTTGCACTTACATGTGCAGCAGAGTACTGCAATGGAAGCATGCTGGGCCCATAACCCAGAGGTAGGCAGATTGAAACTATCCTTTGCTATATACATTTTTTTGGTTAATTTAAGTAATCAAAACTGGGATTGATATTTTTGCTCTTTTATTTTTTCTTAAAGTACAATAACTTTTACCATTTTAATTTGTTTTAATAGTATATTGACAGTATAGTTTTCTTTAAAAAATCCACTTAATTTTCTTTACCCTATTATTAAAAGGGTAATTGACAAAAACAAACTACATTGTCACCAGAAGAGCAATACAAAATGTACAAGTGATATATTAAAATCATCTTTCCAGCTTGAATTTCAATGATGCATTGGGGCAACGATTTTGTGAGAAACATCTTCACCCTTAAATAAAGATTTTCTTAATTCCTTACCTGTGTGCTAATTAGATATCACCTTGTTTTCACATTAAACAGACTTCTACATGAGAAAGCAGCAAGGATGCAGTGGCGTTAATGTTTCCTGGTGTCAACCTGTATTATTTCAGTAGACATTGAAATGAGGATGCATCTTGCTGCCTTTCCAATGAAGCAAGTTTAATTTAGTAATAGGTGAAAAACCATCCCTACAAAGGTGTTAATCAGAGACTTGGCTTTGTGGACACTTTTCAGAGAACAAATTTGTTAGCATAAAAATAAAGCCAGAAATGAAGAGCTGTTTAATCACTCAATTGGATTTTTTTTTGCCAGCATATTTCTTTTTCTCTGCAACCCACTGCTAAATTGTGCTTCCTAGCTGTTTTTATAAAATCAATGAATCAAATCTAACTCTGATTACATCAGAGAAGGCCAGGTACCCTACACCATAACAGGGGGTTTGAAATTTTGACTTGTCTACTTAAAGATCACCAAAATCTGATAACAAGGTTAATTACGTCCCTGGGTGGGATTGAACCACCAACCTTTTGGTTAGTAGCCGGACACACTAACCGATTGCGCCACAGAGACACTTTGCAAAAAGTACATACTGACAAAGGCTAATAAGCATACATCTAGAACGTTTCCTAGAAAAACTTTAAAAAGTCAATAATCTGGAGAGTTTTTGTAAGATGTTTCTTCCATCAACCAACGAAGAAACACATTGGTACTTTCCCATGATGACTGAGTGCTTCAGGATCTCTTGCACTTACATGTGCAGCAGAGTACTGCAATGGAAGCATGCTGGGCCCATAACCCAGAGGTAGGCAGATTGAAACTATCCTTTGCTATATGCATTTTTTTTGTTAATTTAAGTAATCAAAACTGGGATTGATATTTTTGCTCTTTTATTTTTACTTAAAGTACAATAACTTTTACCATTTTAATTTGTTTTAATAGTATATTGACAGTATAGTTTTCTTTAAAAAATCCACTTAATTTTCTTTACCCTATTATTAAAAGGGTAATTGACAAAAACAAACTACATTGTCACCAGAAGAGCAATACAAAATGTACAAGTGATATATTAAAATCATCTTTCCAGCTTGAATTTCAATGATGCATTGGGGCAACGATTTTGTGAGAAACATCTTCACCCTTAAATAAAGATTTTCTTAATTCCTTACCTGTGTGCTAATTAGATATCACCTTGTTTTCACATTAAACAGACTTCTACATGAGAAAGCAGCAAGGATGCAGTGGCGTTAATGTTTCCTGGTGTCAACCTGTATTATTTCAGTAGACATTGAAATGAGGATGCATCTTGCTGCCTTTCCAATGAAGCAAGTTTAATTTAGTAATAGGTGAAAAACCATCCCTACAAAGGTGTTAATCAGAGACTTGGCTTTGTGGACACTTTTCAGAGAACAAATTTGTTAGCATAAAAATAAAGCCAGAAAATGAAGAGCTGTTTAATCACTCAATTGGATTTTTTTTGCCAGCATATTTCTTTTTCTCTGCAACCCACTGCTAAATTGTGCTTCCTAGCTGTTTTTATAAAATCAATGAATCAAATCTAACTCTGATTACATCAGAGAAGGCCAGGTACCCTACAACATAACAGGGGGTTTGAAATTTTGACTTGTCTACTTAAAGATCACCAAAATCTGATAACAAGGTCAATTACGTCCCTGGGTTGGATTGAACCACCAACCTTTTGGTTAGTAGCAGGACACACTAACCGATTGCGCCACAGAAACACTTTGCAAAAAGTACATACTGACAAAGGCTAATAAGCATACATCTAGAACGTTTCCTAGAAAAACTTTAAAAAGTCAATAATCTGGAGAGTTTTTGTAAGATGTTTCTTCCATCAACCAACGAAGAAACACATTGGTACTTTCCCATGATGACTGAGTGCTTCAGGATCTCTTGCACTTACATGTGCAGCAGAGTACTGCAATGGAAGCATGCTGGGCCCATAACCCAGAGGTAGGCAGATTGAAACTATCCTTTGCTATATGCATTTTTTTTTTGTTAATTTAAGTAATCAAAACTGGGATTGATATTTTTGCTCTTTTATTTTTACTTAAAGTACAATAACTTTAACCATTTTAATTTGTTTTAATAGTATATTGAAAGTATTGTTTTCTTTTAAAAATCCACTTAATTTTCTTTACCCTATTATTAAAATGGTAATTGACAAAAACAAACTACATTGTCACCAGAAGAGCAATACAAAATGTACAAGTGATATATTAAAATCATCTTTCCAGCTTGAATTTCAATGATGCATTGGGGCAACGATTTTGTGAGAAACATTTTCACCCTTAAATAAAGATTTTCTTAATTCCTTACCTGTGTGCTAATTAGATATCACCTTGTTTTCACATTAAACAGACTTCCACGTGGCGTTAATGTTTCCTGGTGTCAACCTGTATTATTTCAGTAGACATTGAAATGAGGATGCATCTTGCTGCCTTTCCAATGAAGCAAGTTTAATTTAGTAATAGGTGAAAAACCATCCTTACAAAGGTGTTAATCAGAGACTTGGCTTTGTGGACACTTTTCAGAGAACAAATTTGTTAGCATAAAAATAAAGCCAGAAAATGAAGAGCTGTTTAATCACTCAATTGGATTTTTTTGCCAGCATATTTATTTTTCTCTGTAACCCACTGCTAAATTGTGCTTCCTAGCTGTTTTTATAAAATCACTGAATCAAATCTAACTCTAATTACATCAGAGAAGGCCAGGTACCCTACACCATAAGAGGGGGGTTGAAATTTTGACTTGTCTACTTAAAGATCACCAAAATCTGATAACAAGGTCAATTATGTCCCTGGTTGGGATTGAACCACCAACCTTTTGGTTAGTAGCCGGACACACTAACCGATTGCGCCACAGAGACACTTTGCAAAAAGTCCCAACTGACAAAGTCTAATAAGCATACATCTAGAACGTTTCCTAGAAAAACTTTAAAAAGTCAATAATCTGGAGAGTTTTTGTAAGATGTTTCTTCCATCAACCAATGAAGAAACACATTGGTACTTTCCCATGATGAGTGAGTGCTTCAGGATCTCTTGCACTTACATGTGCAGCAGAGTACTGCAATGGAAGCATGCTGGGCCCATAACCCAGAGGTAGGCAGATTGAAACTATCCTTTGCTATATGCATTTTTTTTGTTAATTTAAGTAATCAAAACTGGGATTGATATTTTTGCTCTTTTATTTTTACTTGAAGTACAATAACTTTTACCATTTTAATTTGTTTGAATAGTATATTGACAGTATAGTTTTCTTTAAAAAATCCACTTAATTTTCTTTACCCTATTATTAAAAGGGTAATTGACAAAAACAAACTACATTGTCACCAGAAGAGCAATACAAAATGTACAAGTGATATATTAAAATCATCTTTCCAGCTTGAATTTCAATGATGCATTGGGGCAACGATTTTGTGAGAAACATCTTCACCCTTAAATAAAGATTTTCTTAATTCCTTACCTGTGTGCTAATTAGATATCACCTTGTTTTCACATTAAACAAACTTCCACATGAGAAAGCAGCAAGGATGCAGTGGTGTTAATGTTTCCTGGTGTCAACCTGTATTATTTCAGTAGAAATTGAAATGAGGATGCATCTTGCTGCCTTTCCAATGAAGCAAGTTTAATTTAGTAATAGGTGAAAAACCATCCCTACAAAGGTGTTAATCAGAGACTTGGCTTTGTGGACACTTTTCAGAGAACAAATTTGTTAGCATAAAAATAAAGCCAGAAAATGAAGAGCTGTTTAATCACTCAATTGGATTTTTTTTGCCAGCATATTTCTTTTTCTCTGCAACCCACTGCTAAATTGTGCTTCCTAGCTGTTTTTATAAAATCACTGAATCAAATCTAACTCTGATTACATCAGAGAAGGCCAGGTACCCTACACCATAACAGGGGGTTTGAAATTTTGACTTGTCTACTTAAAGATCACCAAAATCTGATAACAAGGTCAATTACGTCCCTGGGTGGGATTGAACCACCAACCTTTTGGTTAGTAGCCAGATACACTAACCGATTGCGCCACAGAGACACTTTGTAAAAAGTACATACTGACAAAGGCTAATAAGCATACATCTAGAACGTTTCCTAGAAAAACTTTAAAAAGTCAATAATCTGGAGAGTTTTTGTAAGATGTTTCTTCCATCAACCAACGAAGAAACACATTGGTACTTTCCCATGATGACTGAGTGCTTCAGGATCTCTTGCACTTACATGTGCAGCAGAGTACTGCAATGGAAGTATGCTGGGCCCATAACCCAGAGGTAGGCAGATTGAAACTATCCTTTGCTATATGCATTTTTTTTTGTTAATTTAAGTAATCAAAACTGGGATTGATATTTTTGCTCTTTTATTTTTACTTAAAGTACAATAACTTTTACCATTTTAATTTGTTTTAATAGTATATTGACAGTATAGTTTTCTTTAAAAAATCCACTTAATTTTCTTTACCCTATTATTAAAAGGGTAATTGACAAAAACAAACTACATTGTCACCAGAAGAGCAATACAAAATGTACAAGTGATATATTAAAATCATCTTTCCAGCTTGAATTTCAATGATGCATTGGGGCAACGATTTTGTGAGAAACATCTTCACCCTTAAATAAAGATTTTCTTAATTCCTTACCTGTGTGCTAATTAGATATCACCTTGTTTTCACATTAAACAGACTTCTACATGAGAAAGCAGCAAGGATGCAGTGGCGTTAATGTTTCCTGGTGTCAACCTGTATTATTTCAGTAGACATTGAAATGAGGATGCATCTTGCTGCCTTTCCAATGAAGCAAGTTTAATTTAGTAATAGGTGAAAAACCATCCCTACAAAGGTGTTAATCAGAGATTTGGCTTTGTGGACACTTTTCAGAGAACAAATTTGTTAGCATAAAAATAAAGCCAGAAAATGAAGAGCTGTTTAATCACTCAATTGGATTTTTTTTTGCCAGCATATTTCTTTTTCTCTGCAACCCACTGCTAAATTGTGCTTCCTAGCTGTTTTTATAAAATCAATGAATCAAATCTAACTCTGATTACATCAGAGAAGGCCAGGTACCCTACACCATAACAGAGGGTTTGAAATTTTGACTTGTCTACTTAAAGATCACCAAAATCTGATAACAAGGTTAATTACGTCCCTGGGTGGGATTGAACCACCAACCTTTTGGTTAGTAGCCAGATACACTAACCGATTGCGCCACAGAGACACTTTGTAAAAAGTACATACTGACAAAGGCTAATAAGCATACATCTAGAACGTTTCCTAGAAAAACTTTAAAAAGTCAATAATCTGGAGAGTTTTTGTAAGATGTTTCTTCCATCAACCAACGAAGAAACACATTGGTACTTTCCCATGATGACTGAGTGCTTCAGGATCTCTTGCACTTACATGTGCAGCAGAGTACTGCAATGGAAGCATGCTGGGCCCATAACCCAGAGGTAGGCAGATTGAAACTATCCTTTGCTATATGCATTTTTTTTTGTTAATTTAAGTAATCAAAACTGGGATTGATATTTTTGCTCTTTTATTTTTACTTAAAGTACAATAACTTTTACCATTTTAATTTGTTTTAATAGTATATTGACAGTATAGTTTTCTTTAAAAAATCCACTTAATTTTCTTTACCCTATTATTAAAAGGGTAATTGACAAAAACAAACTACATTGTCACCAGAAGAGCAATACAAAATGTTCAAGTGATATATTAAAATCATCTTTCCAGCTTGAATTTCAATGATGCATTGGGGCAACGATTTTGTGAGAAACATCTTCACCCTTAAATAAAGATTTTCTTAATTCCTTACCTGTGTGCTAATTAGATATCACCTTGTTTTCACATTAAACAGACTTCTACATGAGAAAGCAGCAAGGATGCAGTGGCGTTAATGTTTCCTGGTGTCAACCTGTATTATTTCAGTAGACATTGAAATGAGGATGCATCTTGCTGCCTTTCCAATGAAGCAAGTTTAATTTAGTAATAGGTGAAAAACCATCCCTACAAAGGTGTTAATCAGAGACTTGGCTTTGTGGACACTTTTCAGAGAACAAATTTGTTAGCATAAAAATAAAGCCAGAAAATGAAGAGCTGTTTAATCACTCAATTGGATTTTTTTTTGCCAGCATATTTCTTTTTCTCTGCAACCCACTGCTAAATTGTGCTTCCTAGCTGTTTTTATAAAATCAATGAATCAAATCTAACTCTGATTACATCAGAGAAGGCCAGGTACCCTACACCATAACAGGGGGTTTGAAATTTTGACTTGTCTACTTAAAGATCACCAAAATCTGATAACAAGGTCAATTACGTCCCTGGGTTGGATTGAACCACCAACCTTTTGGTTAGTAGCCGGACACACTAACCGATTGCGCCACAGAGACACTTTGCGAAAGGTACTTACTGACAAAGGCTAATAAGCATACATCTAGAACGTTTCCTAGAAAAACTTTAAAAAGTCAATAATCTGGAGAGTTTTTGTAAGATGTTTCTTCCATCAACCAACGAAGAAACACATTGGTACTTTCCCATGATGACTGAGTGCTTCAGGATCTCTTGCACTTACATGTGCAGCAGAGTACTGCAATGGAAGCATGCTGGGCCCATAACCCAGAGGTAGGCAGATTGAAACTATCCTTTGCTATATACATTTTTTTGGTTAATTTAAGTAATCAAAACTGGGATTGATATTTTTGCTTTTATTTTTTCTTAAAGTACAATAACTTTTACCATTTTAATTTGTTTTAATAGTATATTGACAGTATAGTTTTCTTTAAAAAATCCACTTAATTTTCTTTACCCTATTATTAAAAGGGTAATTGACAAAAACAAACTACATTGTCACCAGAAGAGCAATACAAAATGTACAAGTGATATATTAAAATCATCTTTCCAGCTTGAATTTCAATGATGCATTGGGGCAACGATTTTGTGAGAAACATCTTCACCCTTAAATAAAGATTTTCTTAATTCCTTACCTGTGTGCTAATTAGATATCACCTTGTTTTCACATTAAACAGACTTCTACATGAGAAAGCAGCAAGGATGCAGTGGCGTTAATGTTTCCTGGTGTCAACCTGTATTATTTCAGTAGACATTGAAATGAGGATGCATCTTGCTGCCTTTCCAATGAAGCAAGTTTAATTTAGTAATAGGTGAAAAACCATGCTTACAAAGGTGTTAATCAGAGACTTGGCTTTGTGGACACTTTTCAGAGAACAAATTTGTTAGCATAAAAATAAAGCCAGAAAATGAAGAGCTGTTAAATCACTCAATTGGATTTTTTTGCCAGCATATTTATTTTTCTCTGTAACCCACTGCTAAATTGTGCTTCCTAGCTGTTTTTATAAAATCACTGAATCAAATCTAACTCTAATTACATCAGAGAAGGCCAGGTACCCTACACCATAAGAGGGGGGTTGAAATTTTGACTTGTCTACTTAAAGATCACCAAAATCTGATAACAAGGTCAATTACGTCCCTGGGTGGGATTGAACCACCAACCTTTTGGTTTATAGCCATACACACTAACTGATTGCGCCACAGAGACACTTTGCAAAAGTACATACTGACAAAGGCTAATAAGCATTCATCTAAAACGTTTCCTAGAAAAACTTTAAAAAGTCAATAATCTGGAGAGTTTTTGTAAGATGTTTCTTCCATCAACCAACGAAGAAACACATTGGTACTTTCCCATGATGAGTGAGTGCTTCAGGATCTCTTGCACTTACATGTGCGGCAGAGTACTGCAATGGAAGCATGCTGGGCCCATAACCCGGAGGTAGGCAGATTGAAACTATCCTTTGCTATATGCATTTTTTTTTTGTTAATTTAAGTAATCAAAACTGGGATTGATATTTTTGCTCTTTTATTTTTACTTAAAGTACAATAACTTTTACCATTTTAATTTGTTTTAATAGTATATTGACAGTATAGTTTTCTTTAAAAAATCCACTTAATTTTCTTTACCCTATTATTAAAAGGGTAATTGACAAAAACAAACTACATTGTCACCAGAAGAGCAATACAAAATGTACAAGTGATATATTAAAATCATCTTTCCAGCTTGAATTTCAATGATGCATTGGGGCAACGATTTTGTGAGAAACATCTTCACCCTTAAATAAAGATTTTCTTAATTCCTTACATGTGTGCTAATTAGATATCACCTTGTTTTCACATTAAACAGACTTCTACATGAGAAAGCAGCAAGGATGCAGTGGCGTTAATGTTTCCTGGTGTCAACCTGTATTATTTCAGTAGACATTGAAATGAGGATGCATCTTGCTGCCTTTCCAATGAAGCAAGTTTAATTTAGTAATAGGTGAAAAACCATCCCTACAAAGGTGTTAATCAGAGACTTGGCTTTGTGGACACTTTTCAGAGAACAAATTTGTTAGCATAAAAATAAAGCCAGAAAATGAAGAGCTGTTTAATCACTCAATTGGATTTTTTTTGCCAGCATATTTCTTTTTCTCTGCAACCCACTGCTAAATTGTGCTTCCTAGCTGTTTTTATAAAATCACTGAATCAAATCTAACTCTTATTACATCAGAGAAGGCCAGGTACCCTACACCATAACAGGGGGTTTGAAATTTTGACTTGTCTACTTAAAGATCACCAAAATCCGATAACAAGGTCAATTATGTCCCTGGTTGGGATTGAACCACCAACCTTTTGGTCAGTAGCCGGACACACTAACCGATTGCGTCACAGAGACACTTTGCAAAAAGTACATACTGACAAAGGCTAATAAGCATACATCTAGAACGTTTCCTAGAAAAACTTTAAAAAGTCAATAATCTGGAGAGTTTTTGTAAGATGTTTCTTCCATCAACCAACGAAGAAACACATTGGTACTTTCCCATGATGACTGAGTGCTTCAGGATCTGTTGCACTTACATGTGCAGCAGAGTACTGCAATGGAAGCATGCTGGGCCCATAACCCAGAGGTAGGCAGATTGAAACTATCCTTTGCTATATGCATTTTTTTTTGTTAATTTAAGTAATCAAAACTGGGATTGATATTTTTGCTCTTTTATTTTTACTTAAAGTACAATAACTTTTACCATTTTAATTTGTTTTAATAGTATATTGACAGTATAGTTTTCTTTAAAAAAGCCACTTAATTTTCTTTACCCTATTATTAAAAGGGTAATTGACAAAAACAAACTACATTGTCACCAGAAGAGCAATACAAAATGTACAAGTGATATATTAAAATCATCTTTCCAGCTTGAATTTCAATGATGCATTGGGGCAACGATTTTGTGAGAAACATTTTCACCCTTAAATAAAGATTTTCTTAATTCCTTACCTGTGTGCTAATTAGATATCACCTTGTTTTCACATTAAACAGACTTCCACGTGAGAAAGCAGCAAGGATGCAGTGGCGTTAATGTTTCCTGGTGTCAACCTGTATTATTTCAGTAGACATTGAAATGAGGATGCATCTTGCTGCCTTTCCAATGAAGCAAGTTTAATTTAGTAATAGGTTAAAAACCATCCTTACAAAGGTGTTAATCAGAGACTTGGCTTTGTGGACACTTTTCAGAGAACAAATTTGTTAGCATAAAAATAAAGCCAGAAAATTAAGAGCTGTTTAATCACTCAATTGGATTTTTTTTGCCAGCATATTTCTTTTTCTCTGCAACCCACTGCTAAATTGTGCTTCCTAGCTGTTTTTATAAAATCACTGAATTAAATCTAACTCTGATTACATCAGAGAAGGCCAGGTACCCTACACCAGAACAGGGGAATTTGAAATTTTGACTTGTCTACTTAAAGATCACCAAAATCTGATAACAAGGTCAATTACGTCCCTGGGTGGGATTGAACCACCAACCTTTTGGTTAATAGCCGTGCACACTAACTGATTGCGCCACAAAGACACTTTGCAAACGTACATACTGACAAAGGCTAATAAGCATTCATCTAAAACGTTTCCTAGAAAAACTTTAAAAAGTCAATAATCTGGAGAGTTTTTGTAAAATGTTTCTTCCATCAACCAACGAAGAAACACATTGGTACTTTCCCATGATGAGTGAGTGCTTCAGGATCTCTTGCACTTACATGTGCAGCAGAGTACAGCAATGGAAGCATGCTGGGCCCATAACCCAGCGGTAGGCAGATTGAAACTATCCTTTGCTATATGCATTTTTTTTTGTTCATTTAAGTAATCAAAACTGGGATTGATATTTTTGCTCTTTTATTTTTACTTAAAGTACAATAACTTTTACCATTTTAATTTGTTTTAATAGTATATTGACAGTATTGTTTTCTTTCAAAAATCCACTTAATTTTCTTTACCCTATTATTAAAATGGTAATTGACAAAAACAAACTACATTGTCACCAGAAGAGCAATACAAAATGTACAAGTGATATATTAACATCATCTTTCCAGCTTGAATTTCAATGATGCATTGGGGCAACGATTTTGTGAGAAACATCTTCACCCTTAAATAAAGATTTTCTTAATTCCTTACCTGTGTGCTAATTAGATATCACCTTGTTTTCACATTAAACAGACTTCCACATGAGAAAGCAGCAAGGATACAGTGGCGTTAATGTTTCCTGGTGTCAACCTGTATTATTTCAGTAGACATTGAATTGAGGATGCATCTTGCTGCCTTTCCAATGAAGCAAGTTTAATTTAGTAATAGGTGAAAAACCATCCCTACAAAGGTGTTAATCAGAGACTTGGCTTTGTGGACACTTTTCAAAGAACAAATTTGTTAGCATAAAAATAAAGCCAGAAAATGAAGAGCTGTTTAATCACTCAATTGGATTTTTTTTGCCAGCATATTTCTTTTTCTCTGCAACCCACTGCTAAATTGTGCTTCCTAGCTGTTTTTATAAAATCACTGAATCAAATCTAACTACATCAGAGAAGGCCAGGTACCCTACACCATAACAGGGGGTTTGAAATTTTGACTTGTCTACTTAAAGATCACCAAAATCTGATAACAAGGTCAATTACGTCTCTGGTTGGGATTGAACCACCAACCTTTTGGTTAGTAGCCGGACACACTAACCGATTGCGCCACAGAGACACTTTGCAAAAAGTCCCAACTGACAAAGTCTAATAAGCATACATCTAGAACGTTTCCTAGAAAAACTTTAAAAAGTCAATAATCTGGAGAGTTTTTGTAAGATGTTTCTTCCATCAACCAATGAAGAAACACATTGGTACTTTCCCATGATGAGTGAGTGCTTCAGGATCTCTTGCACTTACATGTGCAGCAGAGTACTGCAATGGAAGCATGCTGGGCCCATAACCCAGAGGTAGGCAGATTGAAACTATCCTTTGCTATATGCATTTTTTTTGTTAATTTAAGTAATCAAAACTGGGATTGATATTTTTGCTCTTTTATTTTTACTTGAAGTACAATAACTTTTACCATTTTAATTTGTTTGAATAGTATATTGACAGTATAGTTTTCTTTAAAAAATCCACTTAATTTTCTTTACCCTATTATTAAAAGGGTAATTGACAAAAACAAACTATATTGTCACCAGAAGAGCAATACAAAATGTACAAGTGATATATTAAAATCATCTTTCCAGCTTGAATTTCAATGATGCATTGGGGCAACGATTTTGTGAGAAACATCTTCACCCTTAAATAAAGATTTTCTTAATTCCTTACCTGTGTGCTAATTAGATATCACCTTGTTTTCACATTAAACAAACTTCCACATGAGAAAGCAGCAAGGATGCAGTGGCGTTAATGTTTCCTGGTGTCAACCTGTATTATTTCAGTAGAAATTGAAATGAGGATGCATCTTGCTGCCTTTCCAATGAAGCAAGTTTAATTTAGTAATAGGTGAAAAACCATCCCTACAAAGGTGTTAATCAGAGACTTGGCTTTGTGGACACTTTTCAGAGAACAAATTTGTTAGCATAAAAATAAAGCCAGAAAATGAAGAGCTGTTTAATCACTCAATTGGATTTTTTTTGCCAGCATATTTCTTTTTCTCTGCAACCCACTGCTAAATTGTGCTTCCTAGCTGTTTTCATAAAATCACTGAATCAAATCTAACTCTGATTACATCAGAGAAGGCCAGGTACCCTACACCATAACAGGGGGTTTGAAATTTTGACTTGTCTACTTAAAGATCACCAAAATCTGATAACAAGGTTAATTACGTCCCTGGGTGGGATTGAACCACCAACCTTTTGGTTAGTAGCCAGATACACTAACCGATTGCGCCACAGAGACACTTTGTAAAAAGTACATACTGACAAAGGCTAATAAGCATACATCTAGAACGTTTCCTAGAAAAACTTTAAAAAGTCAATAATCTGGAGAGTTTTTGTAAGATGTTTCTTCCATCAACCAACGAAGAAACACATTGGTACTTTCCCATGATGACTGAGTGCTTCAGGATCTCTTGCACTTACATGTGCAGCAGAGTACTGCAATGGAAGCATGCTGGGCCCATAACCCAGAGGTAGGCAGATTGAAACTATCCTTTGCTATATGCATTTTTTTTTGTTAATTTAAGTAATCAAAACTGGGATTGATATTTTTGCTCTTTTATTTTTACTTAAAGTACAATAACTTTTCCCATTTTAATTTGTTTTAATAGTATATTGACAGTATAGTTTTCTTTAAAAAATCCACTTAATTTTCTTTACCCTATTATTAAAAGGGTAATTGACAAAAACAAACTACATTGTCACCAGAAGAGCAATACAAAATGTTCAAGTGATATATTAAAATCATCTTTCCAGCTTGAATTTCAATGATGCATTGGGGCAACGATTTTGTGAGAAACATCTTCACCCTTAAATAAAGATTTTCTTAATTCCTTACCTGTGTGCTAATTAGATATCACCTTGTTTTCACATTAAACAGACTTCTACATGAGAAAGCAGCAAGGATGCAGTGGCGTTAATGTTTCCTGGTGTCAACCTGTATTATTTCAGTAGACATTGAAATGAGGATGCATCTTGCTGCCTTTCCAATGAAGCAAGTTTAATTTAGTAATAGGTGAAAAACCATCCCTACAAAGGTGTTAATCAGAGACTTGGCTTTGTGGACACTTTTCAGAGAACAAATTTGTTAGCATAAAAATAAAGCCAGAAAATGAAGAGCTGTTTAATCACTCAATTGGATTTTTTTTTGCCAGCATATTTCTTTTTCTCTGCAACCCACTGCTAAATTGTGCTTCCTAGCTGTTTTTATAAAATCAATGAATCAAATCTAACTCTGATTACATCAGAGAAGGCCAGGTACCCTACACCATAACAGGGGGTTTGAAATTTTGACTTGTCTACTTAAAGATCACCAAAATCTGATAACAAGGTCAATTACGTCCCTGGGTTGGATTGAACCACCAACCTTTTGGTTAGTAGCCGGACACACTAACCGATTGCGCCACAGAGACACTTTGCGAAAGGTACTTACTGACAAAGGCTAATAAGCATACATCTAGAACGTTTCCTAGAAAAACTTTAAAAAGTCAATAATCTGGAGAGTTTTTGTAAGATGTTTCTTCCATCAACCAACGAAGAAACACATTGGTACTTTCCCATGATGACTGAGTGCTTCAGGATCTCTTGCACTTACATGTGCAGCAGAGTACTGCAATGGAAGCATGCTGGGCCCATAACCCAGAGGTAGGCAGATTGAAACTATCCTTTGCTATATACATTTTTTTGGTTAATTTAAGTAATCAAAACTGGGATTGATATTTTTGCTCTTTTATTTTTTCTTAAAGTACAATAACTTTTACCATTTTAATTTGTTTTAATAGTATATTGACAGTATAGTTTTCTTTAAAAAATCCACTTAATTTTCTTTACCCTATTATTAAAAGGGTAATTGACAAAAACAAACTACATTGTCACCAGAAGAGCAATACAAAATGTACAAGTGATATATTAAAATCATCTTTCCAGCTTGAATTTCAATGATGCATTGGGGCAACGATTTTGTGAGAAACATCTTCACCCTTAAATAAAGATTTTCTTAATTCCTTACCTGTGTGCTAATTAGATATCACCTTGTTTTCACATTAAACAGACTTCTACATGAGAAAGCAGCAAGGATGCAGTGGCGTTAATGTTTCCTGGTGTCAACCTGTATTATTTCAGTAGACATTGAAATGAGGATGCATCTTGCTGCCTTTCCAATGAAGCAAGTTTAATTTAGTAATAGGTGAAAAACCATCCCTACAAAGGTGTTAATCAGAGACTTGGCTTTGTGGACACTTTTCAGAGAACAAATTTGTTAGCATAAAAATAAAGCCAGAAATGAAGAGCTGTTTAATCACTCAATTGGATTTTTTTTTGCCAGCATATTTCTTTTTCTCTGCAACCCACTGCTAAATTGTGCTTCCTAGCTGTTTTTATAAAATCAATGAATCAAATCTAACTCTGATTACATCAGAGAAGGCCAGGTACCCTACACCATAACAGGGGGTTTGAAATTTTGACTTGTCTACTTAAAGATCACCAAAATCTGATAACAAGGTTAATTACGTCCCTGGGTGGGATTGAACCACCAACCTTTTGGTTAGTAGCCGGACACACTAACCGATTGCGCCACAGAGACACTTTGCAAAAAGTACATACTGACAAAGGCTAATAAGCATACATCTAGAACGTTTCCTAGAAAAACTTTAAAAAGTCAATAATCTTGAGAGTTTTTGTAAGATGTTTCTTCCATCAACCAACGAAGAAACACATTGGTACTTTCCCATGATGACTGAGTGCTTCAGGATCTCTTGCACTTACATGTGCAGCAGAGTACTGCAATGGAAGCATGCTGGGCCCATAACCCAGAGGTAGGCAGATTGAAACTATCCTTTGCTATATGCATTTTTTTTGTTAATTTAAGTAATCAAAACTGGGATTGATATTTTTGCTCTTTTATTTTTACTTAAAGTACAATAACTTTTACCATTTTAATTTGTTTTAATAGTATATTGACAGTATAGTTTTCTTTAAAAAATCCACTTAATTTTCTTTACCCTATTATTAAAAGGGTAATTGACAAAAACAAACTACATTGTCACCAGAAGAGCAATACAAAATGTACAAGTGATATATTAAAATCATCTTTCCAGCTTGAATTTCAATGATGCATTGGGGCAACGATTTTGTGAGAAACATCTTCACCCTTAAATAAAGATTTTCTTAATTCCTTACCTGTGTGCTAATTAGATATCACCTTGTTTTCACATTAAACAGACTTCTACATGAGAAAGCAGCAAGGATGCAGTGGCGTTAATGTTTCCTGGTGTCAACCTGTATTATTTCAGTAGACATTGAAATGAGGATGCATCTTGCTGCCTTTCCAATGAAGCAAGTTTAATTTAGTAATAGGTGAAAAACCATCCCTACAAAGGTGTTAATCAGAGACTTGGCTTTGTGGACACTTTTCAGAGAACAAATTTGTTAGCATAAAAATAAAGCCAGAAAATGAAGAGCTGTTTAATCACTCAATTGGATTTTTTTTGCCAGCATATTTCTTTTTCTCTGCAACCCACTGCTAAATTGTGCTTCCTAGCTGTTTTTATAAAATCAATGAATCAAATCTAACTCTGATTACATCAGAGAAGGCCAGGTACCCTACAACATAACAGGGGGTTTGAAATTTTGACTTGTCTACTTAAAGATCACCAAAATCTGATAACAAGGTCAATTACGTCCCTGGGTTGGATTGAACCACCAACCTTTTGGTTAGTAGCAGGACACACTAACCGATTGCGCCACAGAAACACTTTGCAAAAAGTACATACTGACAAAGGCTAATAAGCATACATCTAGAACGTTTCCTAGAAAAACTTTAAAAAGTCAATAATCTGGAGAGTTTTTGTAAGATGTTTCTTCCATCAACCAACGAAGAAACACATTGGTACTTTCCCATGATGAGTGAGTGCTTCAGGATCTCTTGCACTTACATGTGCAGCAGAGTACTGCAATGGAAGCATGCTGGGCCCATAACCCAGAGGTAGGCAGATTGAAACTATCCTTTGCTATATGCATTTTTTTTGTTAATTTAAGTAATCAAAACTGGGATTGATATTTTTGCTCTTTTATTTTTACTTGAAGTACAATAACTTTTACCATTTTAATTTGTTTAAATCCACTTAATTTTCTTTACCCTATTATTAAAAGGGTAATTGACAAAAACAAACTACATTGTCTCCAGAAGAGCAATACAAAATGTACAAGTGATATATTAAAATCATCTTTCCAGCTTGAATTTCAATGATGCATTGGGGCAACGATTTTGTGAGAAACATCTTCACCCTTAAATAAAGATTTTCTTAAATCCTTACCTGTGTGCTAATTAGATATCACCTTGTTTTCACATTAAACAGACTTCCACATGAGAAAGCAGCAAGGATGCAGTGGCGTTAATGTTTCCTGGTGTCAACCCGTATTATTTCAGTAGACATTGAAATGAGGATGCATCTTGCTGCCTTTCCAATGAAGCAAATTTAATTTAGTAATAGGTGAAAAACCATCCCTACAAAGGTGTTAATCAGAGACTTGGCTTTGTGGACACTTTTCAGAGAACAAATTTGTTAGCATAAAAATAAAGCCAGAAAATGAAGAGCTGTTTAATCACTCAATTGGATTTTTTTGCCAGCATATTTCTTTTTCTCTGCAACCCACAGCTAAATTGTGCTTCCTAGCTGTTTTTATAAAATCACTGAATCAAATCTAACTCTGATTACATCAGAGAAGGCCAGGTACCCTACACCATAAGAGGGGGTTTGAAATTTTGACTTGTCTACTTAAAGATCACCAAAATCTGATAACAAGGTCAATTACGTCCCTGGGTGGGATTGAACCACCAACCTTTTGGTTTATAGCCGTACACACTAACTGATTGCGCCACAGAGACACTTTGCAAAAGTCCATACTGACAAAGGCTAATAAGCATTCATCTAAAACGTTTCCTAGAAAAACTTTAAAAAGTCAATAATCTGGAGAGTTTTTGTAAGATGTTTCTTCCATCCACCAACGAAGAAACACATTGGTACTTTCCCATGATGAGTGAGTGCTTCAGGATTTATTGCACTTACATGTGCAGCAGAGTACTGCAATGGAAGCATGCTGGGCCCATAACCCAGAGGTAGGCAGATTAAAACTATCCTCTGCTATATGCATTTTTTTTGTTAATTAAAGTAATCCAAAACTGGGATTGATATTTTTGCTCTTTTATTTTTCATTAAAGTACAATAACTTTTACCATTTTAATTTGTTTTAATAGTATATTGAAAGTATTGTTTTCTTTTAAAAATCCACTTAATTTTCTTTACCCTATTATTAAAATGGTAATTGACAAAAACAAACTACATTGTCACCAGAAGAGCAATACAAAATGTACAAGTGATATATTAAAATCATCTTTCCAGCTTGAATTTCAATGATGCATTGGGGCAACGATTTTGTGAGAAACATCTTCACCCTTAAATAAAGATTTTCTTAATTCCTTACCTGTGTGCTAATTAGATATCACCTTGTTTTCACATTAAACAGACTTCCACATGAGAAAGCAGCAAGGATGCAGTGGCGTTAATGTTTCCTGGTGTCAACCTGTATTATTTCAGTAGACATTGAAATGAGGATGCATCTTGCTGCCTTTCCAATGAAGCAAGTTTAATTTAGTAATAGGTGAAAAACCATCCTTACAAAGGTGTTAATCAGAGACTTGGCTTTGTGGACACTTTTCAGAGAACAAATTTGTTAGCATAAAAATAAAGCCAGAAAATGAAGAGCTGTTTAATCACTCAATTGGATTTTTTTGCCAGCATATTTCTTTTTCTCTGCAACCCACTGCTAAATTGTGCTCCCTAGCTGTTTTTATAAAATCACTGAATCAAATCTAACTCTGATTACATCAGAGAAGGCCAGGTACCCTACACCATAAGAGGGGGTTTGAAATTTTGACTTGTCTACTTAAAGATCACCAAAATCTGATAACAAGGTCAATTACGTCCCTGGGTGGGATTGAACCACCAACCTTTTGGTTAATAGCCATACACACTAACTGATTGCACCACAGAGACACTTTGCAAAAGTACATACTGACAAAGGCTAATAAGCATTCATCTAAAACGTTTCCTAGAAAAACTTTAAAAAGTCAATAATCTGGAGAGTTTTTGTAAGATGTTTCTTCCATCAACCAACGAAGAAACACATTGGTACTTTCCCATGATGAGTGAGTGCTTCATGATCTATTGCACTTACATGTGCAGCAGAGTACAGCAATGGAATCATGCTGGGCACATTACCCAGAGGTAGGCAGATTAAAACTATCCTCTGCTATATGCATTTTTTTTTTGTTAATTAAAGTAATCCAAAACTGGGATTGATATTTTGGCTCTTTTATTTTTACTTAAAGTACAATAACTTTTACCATTTTAATTTGTTTTAATAGTATATTGACAGTATTGTTTTCTTTCAAAAATCCACTTAATTTTCTTTACCCTATTATTAAAATGGTAATTGACAAAAACAAACTACATTGTCACCAGAAGAGCAATACAAAATGTACAAGTGATATATTAAAATCATCTTTCCAGCTTGAATTTCAATGATGCATTGGGGCAACGATTTTGTGAGAAACATCTTCACCCTTAAATAAAGATTTTCTTAATTCCTTACCTGTGTGCTAATTAGATATCACCTTGTTTTCACATTAAACAGACTTCCACATGAGAAAGCAGCAAGGATACAGTGGCGTTAATGTTTCCTGGTGTCAACCTGTATTATTTCAGTAGACATTGAAATGAGGATGCATCTTGCTGCCTTTCCAATGAAGCAAGTTTAATTTAGTAATAGGTGAAAAACCATCCCTACAAAGGTGTTAATCAGAGACTTGGCTTTGTGGAAACTTTTCAAAGAACAAATTTGTTAGCATAAAAATAAAGCCAGAAAATGAAGAGCTGTTTAATCACTCAATTGGATTTTTTTTGCCAGCATATTTCTTTTTCTCTGCAACCCACTGCTAAATTGTGCTTCCTAGCTGTTTTTATAAAATCACTGAATCAAATCTAACTCTGATTACATCAGAGAAGGCCAGGTACCCTACACCATAACAGGGGGTTTGAAATTTTGACTTGTCTACTTAAAGATCACCAAAATCTGATAACAAAGTCAATTACGTCCCTGGTTGGGATTGAACCATCAACCTTTTCGGTAGTAGCCGGACACACTAACCGATTGCGCCACAGAGACACTTTGCAAAAAGTACATACTGACAAAGTCTAATAAGCATACATCTAGAACGTTTCCTAGAAAAACTTTAAAAAGTCAATAATCTGGAGAGTTTTTGTAAGATGTTTCTTCCATCAACCAATGAAGAAACACATTGGTACTTTCCCATGATGAGTGAGTGCTTCAGGATCTCTTGCACTTACATGTGCAGCAGAGTACTGCAATGGAAGCATGCTGGGCCCATAACCCAGAGGTAGGCAGATTGAAACTATCCTTTGCTATATGCATTTTTTTTGTTAATTTAAGTAATCAAAACTGGGATTGATATTTTTGCTCTTTTATTTTTACTTAAAGTACAATAACTTTTACCATTTTAATTTGTTTTAATAGTATATTGACAGTATAGTTTTCTTTAAAAAATCCACTTAATTTTCTTTACCCTATTATTAAAAGGGTAATTGACAAAAACAAACTACATTGTCACCAGAAGAGCAATACAAAATGTACAAGTGATATATTAAAATCATCTTTCCAGCTTGAATTTCAATGATGCATTGGGGCAACGATTTTGTGAGAAACATCTTCACCCTTAAATAAAGATTTTCTTAATTCCTTACCTGTGTGCTAATTAGATATCACCTTGTTTTCACATTAAACAGACTTCTACATGAGAAAGCAGCAAGGATGCAGTGGCGGTAATGTTTCCTGGTGTCAACCTGTATTATTTCAGTAGACATTGAAATGAAGATGCATCTTGCTGCCTTTCCAATGAAGCAAGTTTAATTTAGTAATAGGTGAAAAACCATCCCTACAAAGGTGTTAATCAGAGACTTGGCTTTGTGGACACTTTTCAGAGAACAAATTTGTTAGCATAAAAATAAAGCCAGAAAATGAAGAGCTGTTTAATCACTCAATTGGATTTTTTTTGCCAGCATATTTCTTTTTCTCTGCAACCCACTGCTAAATTGTGCTTCCTAGCTGTTTTTATTAAATCACTGAATCAAATCTAACTCTGATTACATCAGAAAAGGCCAGGTACCCTACACCATAACAGGGGGTTTGAAATTTTGACTTGTCTACTTAAAGATCACCAAAATCTGATAACAAGGTCAATTACGTCCCTGGGTGGGATTGAACCACCAACCTTTTGGTTAGTAGCCGGACACACTAACCGATTGCGCCACAGAGACACTTCGCAAAAAGTACATACTGACAAAGGCTAATAAGCATACATCTAGAACGTTTCCTAGAAAAACTTTAAAAAGTCAATAATCTGGAGAATTTTTGTAAAATGTTTCTTCCATCAACCAACGAAGAAACACATTGGTACTTTCCCATGATGAGTGAGTGCTTCAGGATCTCTTGCACTTACATGTGCAGCAGAGTACTGCAATGGAAGCATGCTGGGCCCATAACCCAGAGGTAGGCAGATTGAAACTATCCTTTGCTATATGCATTTTTTTTGTTAATTTAAGTAATCAAAACTGGGATTGATATTTTTGCTCTTTTATTTTTACTTGAAGTACAATAACTTTTACCATTTTAATTTGTTTGAATAGTATATTGACAGTATAGTTTTCTTTAAAAAATCCACTTAATTTTCTTTACCCTATTATTAAAAGGGTAATTGACAAAAACAAACTACATTGTCACCAGAAGAGCAATACAAAATGTACAAGTGATATATTAAAATCATCTTTCCAGCTTGAATTTCAATGATGCATTGGGGCAACGATTTTGTGAGAAACATCTTCACCCTTAAATAAAGATTTTCTTAATTCCTTACCTGTGTGCTAATTAGATATCACCTTGTTTTCACATTAAACAGACTTCCACATGAGAAAGCAGCAAGGATGCAGTGGCGTTAATGTTTCCTGGTGTCAACCTGTATTATTTCAGTAGAAATTGAAATGAGGATGCATCTTGCTGCCTTTCCAATGAAGCAAGTTTAATTTAGTAATAGGTGAAAAACCATCCCTACAAAGGTGTTAATCAGAGACTTGGCTTTGTGGACACTTTTCAGAGAACAAATTTGTTAGCATAAAAATAAAGCCAGAAAATGAAGAGCTGTTTAATCACTCAATTGGATTTTTTTTCCAGCATATTTCTTTTTCTCTGCAACCCACTGCTAAATTGTGCTTCCTATCTGTTTTTATAAAATCACTGAATCAAATCTAACTCTGATTACATCAGAGAAGGCCAGGTACCCTACACCATAACAGGGGGTTTGAAATTTTGACTTGTCTACTTAAAGATCACCAAAATCTGATAACAAGGTCAATTACGTCCCTGGGTGGGATTGAACCACCAACCTTTTGGTTAGTAACCAGACACACTAACCGATTGCGCCACAGAGACACTTTGTAAAAAGTACGTACTGACAAAGGCTAATAAGCATACATCTAGAACGTTTCCTAGAAAAACTTTAAAAAGTCAATAATCTGGAGAGTTTTTGTAAAATGTTTCTTCCATCAACCAACGAAGAAACACATTGGTACTTTCCTATGATGAGTGAGTGCTTCAGGATCTCTTGCACTTACATGTGCAGCAGAGTACTGCAATGGAAGCATGCTGGGCCCATAACCCAGAGGTAGGCAGATTGAAACTATCCTTTGCTATATGCATTTTTTTTGTTAATTTAAGTAATCAAAACTGGGATTGATATTTTTGCTCTTTTATTTTTACTTAAAGTACAATAACTTTTACCATTTTAATTTGTTTTAATAGTATATTGACAGTATAGTTTTCTTTAAAAAATCCACTTAATTTTCTTTACCCTATTATTAAAAGGGTAATTGACAAAAACAAACTACATTGTCACCAGAAGAGCAATACAAAATGTACAAGTGATATATTAAAATCATCTTTCCAGCTTGAATTTCAATGATGCATTGGGGCAACGATTTTGTGAGAAACATCTTCACCCTTAAATAAAGATTTTCTTAATTCCTTACCTGTGTGCTAATTAGATATCACCTTGTTTTCACATTAAACAGACTTCTACATGAGAAAGCAGCAAGGATGCAGTGGCGGTAATGTTTCCTGGTGTCAACCTGTATTATTTCAGTAGACATTGAAATGAAGATGCATCTTGCTGCCTTTCCAATGAAGCAAGTTTAATTTAGTAATAGGTGAAAAACCATCCCTACAAAGGTGTTAATCAGAGACTTGGCTTTGTGGACACTTTTCAGAGAACAAATTTGTTAGCATAAAAATAAAGCCAGAAAATGAAGAGCTGTTTAATCACTCAATTGGATTTTTTTTGCCAGCATATTTCTTTTTCTCTGCAACCCACTGCTAAATTGTGCTTCCTAGCTGTTTTTATTAAATCACTGAATCAAATCTAACTCTGATTACATCAGAAAAGGCCAGGTACCCTACACCATAACAGGGGGTTTGAAATTTTGACTTGTCTACTTAAAGATCACCAAAATCTGATAACAAAGTCAATTATGTCCCTGAGTGGGATTGAACCACCAACCTTTTGGTTAGTAGCCGGACACACTAACCGATTGCGCCACAGAGACACTTCGCAAAAAGTACATACTGACAAAGGCTAATAAGCATACATCTAGAACGTTTCCTAGAAAAACTTTAAAAAGTCAATAATCTGGAGAATTTTTGTAAAATGTTTCTTCCATCAACCAACGAAGAAACACATTGGTACTTTCCCATGATGAGTGAGTGCTTCAGGATCTCTTGCACTTACATGTGCAGCAGAGTACTGCAATGGAAGCATGCTGGGCCCATAACCCAGAGGTAGGCAGATTGAAACTATCCTTTGCTATATGCATTTTTTTTGTTAATTTAAGTAATCAAAACTGGGATTGATATTTTTGCTCTTTTATTTTTACTTGAAGTACAATAACTTTTACTATTTTAATTTGTTTGAATAGTATATTGACAGTATAGTTTTCTTTAAAAAATCCACTTAATTTTCTTTACCCTATTATTAAAAGGGTAATTGACAAAAACAAACTACATTGTCACCAGAAGAGCAATACAAAATGTACAAGTGATATATTAAAATCATCTTTCCAGCTTGAATTTCAATGATGCATTGGGGCAACGATTTTGTGAGAAACATCTTCACCCTTAAATAAAGATTTTCTTAATTCCTTACCTGTGTGCTAATTAGATATCACCTTGTTTTCACATTAAACAGACTTCCACATGAGAAAGCAGCAAGGATGCAGTGGCGTTAATGTTTCCTGGTGTCAACCTGTATTATTTCAGTAGAAATTGAAATGAGGATGCATCTTGCTGCCTTTCCAATGAAGCAAGTTTAATTTAGTAATAGGTGAAAAACCATCCCTACAAAGGTGTTAATCAGAGACTTGGCTTTGTGGACACTTTTCAGAGAACAAATTTGTTAGCATAAAAATAAAGCCAGAAAATGAAGAGCTGTTTAATCACTCAATTGGATTTTTTTTGCCAGCATATTTCTTTTTCTCTGCAACCCACTGCTAAATTGTGCTTCCTAGCTGTTTTTATAAAATCACTGAATCAAATCTAACTCTGATTACATCAGAGAAGGCCAGGTACCCTACACAATAAGAGGGGGTTTGAAATTTTGACTTGTCTACTTAAAGATCACCAAAATCTGATAACAAGTTCAATTACGTCCCTGGGTGGGATTGAACCACCAACCTTTTGGTTAGTAGCTGGACACACTAACCGATTGCGCCACAGAGACACTTTGCAAAAAATATATACTGACAAAGGCTAATAAGCATACATCTAGAACGTTTCCTAGAAAAACTTTAAAAAGTCAATAATCTGGAGAGTTTTTGTAAGATGTTTCTTCCATCAACCAACGAAGAAACACATTGGTACTTTCCCATGATGAGTGAGTGCTTCAGGATCTCTTGCACTTACATGTGCAGCAGAGTACTGCAATGGAAGCATGCTGGGCCCATAACCCAGAGGTAGGCAGATTGAAACTATCCTCTGCTATATGCATTTTTTTTGTTAATTAAAGTAATCCAAAACTGGGATTGATATGTTAGCTATTTTATGTTTACTTAAAGTACAATAACTTTTACCATTTTAATTTGTTTTAATAGTATATTGACAGTATTGTTTTCTTTCAAAAATCCACTTAATTTTCTTTACCCTATTATTAAAATGGTAATTGACAAAAACAAACTACATTGTCACCAGAAGAGCAATACAAAATGTACAAGTGATATATTAAAATCATCTTTCCAGCTTGAATTTCAATGATGCATTGGGGCAACGATTTTGTGAGAAACATCTTCACCCTTAAATAAAGATTTTCTTAATTCCTTACCTGTGTGCTAATTAGATATCACCTTGTTTTCACATTAAACAGACTTCCACATGAGAAAGCAGCAAGGATGCATTGGCGTTAATGTTTCCTGGTGTCAACCTGTATTATTTCAGTAGACATTGAAATGAGGATGCATCTTGCTGCCTTTCCAATGAAGCAAGTTTAATTTAGTAATAGGTGAAAAACCATCCTTACAAAGGTGTTCATCAGAGACTTGGCTTTGTGGACACTTTTCAGAGAACAAATTTGTTAGCATAAAAATAAAGCCAGAAAATGAAGAGCTGTTTAATCACTCAATTGGATTTTTTTGCCAGCATATTTCTTTTTCTCTGCAACCCACTGCTAAATTGTGCTTCCTAGCTGTTTTTAGCCAGGTACCCTACACCATAAGAGGGGATTTGAAATTTTGACTTGTCTACTTAAAGATCACCAAAATCTGATAACAAGGTCAATTACGTCCCTGAGTGGGATTGAACCACCAACCTTTTGGTTTATAGCCGTACACACTAACTGATTGCACCACAGAGACACTTTGCAAAAGTACGTACTGACAAAGGCTAATAAGCATTCATCTAAAACGTTTCCTAGAAAAACTTTAAAAAGTCAATAATCTGGAGAGTTTTTGTAAGATGTTTCTTCCATCCACCAACGAAGAAACACATTGGTACTTTCCCATGATGAGTGAGTGCTTCAGGATCTCTTGCACTTACATGTGCAGCAGAGTACTGCAATGGAAGCATGCTGGACCCATAACCCAGAGGTAGGCAGATTGAAACTATCCTTTGCTATATGCATTTTTTTTGTTAATTTAAGTAATCAAAACTGGGATTGATATTTTTGCTCTTTTATTTTTACTTGAAGTACAATAACTTTTACCATTTTAATTTGTTTGAATAGTATATTGACAGTATAGTTTTCTTTAAAAAATCAACTTAATTTTCTTTACCCTATTATTAAAAGGGTAATTGACAAAAACAAACTACATTGTCACCAGAAGAGCAATACAAAATGTACAAGTGATATATTAAAATCATCTTTCCAGCTTGAATTTCAATGATGCATTGGGGCAACGATTTTGTGAGAAACATCTTCACCCTTAAATAAAGATTTTCTTAATTCCTTACCTGTGTGCTAATTAGATATCACCTTGTTTTCACATTAAACAGACTTCCACATGAGAAAGCAGCAAGGATGCAGTGGCGTTAATGTTTCCTGGTGTCAACCTGTATTATTTCAGTAGAAATTGAAATGAGGATGCATCTTGCTGCCTTTCCAATGAAGCAAGTTTAATTTAGTAATAGGTGAAAAACCATCCCTACAAAGGTGTTAATCAGAGACTTGGCTTTGTCGACACTTTTCAGAGAACAAATTTGTTAGCATAAAAATAAAGCCAGAAAATGAAGAGCTGTTTAATCACTCAATTGGATTTTTTTTTCCAGCATATTTCTTTTTCTCTGCAACCCACTGCTAAATTGTGCTTCCTATCTGTTTTTATAAAATCACTGAATCAAATCTAACTCTGATTACATCAGAGAAGGCCAGGTACCCTACACCATAACAGGGGGTTTGAAATTTTGACTTGTCTACTTAAAGATCACCAAAATCTGATAACAAGGTCAATTACGTCCCTGGGTGGGATTGAACCACCAACCTTTTGGTTAGTAACCAGACACACTAACCGATTGCGCCACAGAGACACTTTGTAAAAAGTACGTACTGACAAAGGCTAATAAGCATACATCTAGAACGTTTCCTAGAAAAACTTTAAAAAGTCAATAATCTGGAGAGTTTTTGTAAGATGTTTCTTCCATCAACCAACGAAGAAACACATTGGTACTTTCCTATGATGAGTGAGTGCTTCAGGATCTCTTGCACTTACATGTGCAGCAGAGTACTGCAATGGAAGCATGCTGGGCCCATAACCCAGAGGTAGGCAGATTGAAACTATACTTTGCTATATGCATTTTTTTTGTTAATTTAAGTAATCAAAACTGGGATTGATATTTTTGCTCTTTTATTTTTACTTAAAGTACAATAACTTTTACTATTTTAATTTGTTTGAATAGTATATTGACAGTATAGTTTTCTTTAAAAAATCCACTTAATTTTCTTTACCCTATTATTAAAAGGGTAATTGACAAAAACAAACTACATTGTCACCAGAAGAGCAATACAAAATGTACAAGTGATATATTAAAATCATCTTTCCAGCTTGAATTTCAATGATGCATTGGGGCAACGATTTTGTGAGAAACATCTTCACCCTTAAATAAAGATTTTCTTAATTCCTTACCTGTGTGCTAATTAGATATCACCTTGTTTTCACATTAAACAGACTTCTACATGAGAAAGCAGCAAGGATGCAGTGGCGTTAATGTTTCCTGGTGTCAACCTGTATTATTTCAGTAGACATTGAAATGAGGATGCATTTTACTGCCTTTCCAATGAAGCAAGTTTAATTTAGTAATAGGTGAAAAACCATCCCTACAAAGGTGTTAATCAGAGACTTGGCTTTGTGGACACTTTTCAGAGAACAAATTTGTTAGCATAAAAATAAAGCCAGAAAATGAAGAGCTGTTTAATCACTCAATTGGATTTTTTTTGCCAGCATATTTCTTTTTCTCTGCAACCCACTGCTAAATTGTGCTTCCTAGCTGTTTTTATAAAATCACTGAATCAAATCTAACTCTGATTACATCAGAGAAGGCCAGGTACCCTACACCATAAGAGGGGGTTTGAAATTTTGACTTGTCTACTTAAAGATCACCAAAATCTGATAACAAGTTCAATTACGTCCCTGGGTGGGATTGAACCACCAACCTTTTGGTTAGTAGCTGGACACACTAACCGATTGCGCCACAGAGACACTTTGCAAAAAATATATACTGACAAAGGCTAATAAGCATACATCTAGAACGTTTCCTAGAAAAACTTTAAAAAGTCAATAATCTGGAGAGTTTTTGTAAGATGTTTCTTCCATCAACCAACGAAGAAACACATTGGTACTTTCCCATGATGAGTGAGTGCTTCAGGATCTCTTGCACTTACATGTGCAGCAGAGTACTGCAATGGAAGCATGCTGGGCCCATAACCCAGAGGTAGGCAGATTGAAACTATCCTCTGCTATATGCATTTTTTTTGTTAATTAAAGTAATCCAAAACTGGGATTGATATGTTAGCTATTTTATGTTTACTTAAAGTACAATAACTTTTACCATTTTAATTTGTTTTAATAGTATATTGACAGTATTGTTTTCTTTCAAAAATCCACTTAATTTTCTTTACCCTATTATTAAAATGGTAATTGACAAAAACAAACTACATTGTCACCAGAAGAGCAATACAAAATGTACAAGTGATATATTAAAATCATCTTTCCAGCTTGAATTTCAATGATGCATTGGGGCAACGATTTTGTGAGAAACATCTTCACCCTTAAATAAAAATTTTCTTAATTCCTTACCTGTGTGCTAATTAGATATCACCTTGTTTTCACATTAAACAGACTTCCACATGAGAAAGCAGCAAGGATGCATTGGCGTTAATGTTTCCTGGTGTCAACCTGTATTATTTCAGTAGACATTGAAATGAGGATGCATCTTGCTGCCTTTCCAATGAAGCAAGTTTAATTTAGTAATAGGTGAAAAACCATCCTTACAAAGGTGTTCATCAGAGACTTGGCTTTGTGGACACTTTTCAGAGAACAAATTTGTTAGCATAAAAATAAAGCCAGAAAATGAAGAGCTGTTTAATCACTCAATTGGATTTTTTTGCCAGCATATTTCTTTTTCTCTGCAACCCACTGCTAAATTGTGCTTCCTAGCTGTTTTTAGCCAGGTACCCTACACCATAAGAGGGGATTTGAAATTTTGACTTGTCTACTTAAAGATCACCAAAATCTGATAACAAGGTCAATTACGTCCCTGAGTGGGATTGAACCACCAACCTTTTGGTTTATAGCCGTACACACTAACTGATTGCACCACAGAGACACTTTGCAAAAGTACGTACTGACAAAGGCTAATAAGCATTCATCTAAAACGTTTCCTAGAAAAACTTTAAAAAGTCAATAATCTGGAGAGTTTTTGTAAGATGTTTCTTCCATCCACCAACGAAGAAACACATTGGTACTTTCCCATGATGAGTGAGTGCTTCAGGATCTCTTGCACTTACATGTGCAGCAGAGTACTGCAATGGAAGCATGCTGGACCCATAACCCAGAGGTAGGCAGATTGAAACTATCCTTTGCTATATGCATTTTTTTTGTTAATTTAAGTAATCAAAACTGGGATTGATATTTTTGCTCTTTTATTTTTACTTGAAGTACAATAACTTTTACCATTTTAATTTGTTTGAATAGTATATTGACAGTATAGTTTTCTTTAAAAAATCAACTTAATTTTCTTTACCCTATTATTAAAAGGGTAATTGACAAAAACAAACTACATTGTCACCAGAAGAGCAATACAAAATGTACAAGTGATATATTAAAATCATCTTTCCAGCTTGAATTTCAATGATGCATTGGGGCAACGATTTTGTGAGAAACATCTTCACCCTTAAATAAAGATTTTCTTAATTCCTTACCTGTGTGCTAATTAGATATCACCTTGTTTTCACATTAAACAGACTTCCACATGAGAAAGCAGCAAGGATGCAGTGGCGTTAATGTTTCCTGGTGTCAACCTGTATTATTTCAGTAGAAATTGAAATGAGGATGCATCTTGCTGCCTTTCCAATGAAGCAAGTTTAATTTAGTAATAGGTGAAAAACCATCCCTACAAAGGTGTTAATCAGAGACTTGGCTTTGTCGACACTTTTCAGAGAACAAATTTGTTAGCATAAAAATAAAGCCAGAAAATGAAGAGCTGTTTAATCACTCAATTGGATTTTTTTTGCCAGCATATTTCTTTTTCTCTGCAACCCACTGCTAAATTGTGCTTCCTAGCTGTTTTTATAAAATCACTGAATCAAATCTAACTCTGATTACATCAGAGAAGGCCAGGTACCCTACAACATAACAGGGGGTTTTAAATTTTGACTTGTCTACTTAAAGATCACCAAAATCTGATAACAAGGTCAATTACGTCCCTGGGTGGGATTGAACCACCAACCTTTTGGTTAGTAGCCGGACACACTAACCGATTGCGCCACAGAGACACTTTGCAAAAAGTACATACTGACAAAGGCTAATAAGCATACATCTAGAACGTTTCCTAGAAAAACTTTAAAAAGTCAATAATCTGGAGAGTTTTTGTAAGATGTTTCTTCCATCAACCAACGAAGAAACACATTGGTACTTTCCCATGATGAGTGAGTGCTTCAGGATCTCTTGCACTTACATGTGCAGCAGAGTACTGCAATGGAAGCATGCTGGGCCCATAACCCAGAGGTAGGCAGATTGAAACTATCCTTTGCTATATGCATTTTTTTTGTTAATTTAAGTAATCAAAACTGGGATTGATATTTTTGCTCTTTTATTTTTACTTAAAGTACAATAACTTTTACCATTTTAATTTGTTTTAATAGTATATTGACAGTATAGTTTTCTTTAAAAAATCCACTTAATTTTCTTTACCCTATTATTAAAAGGGTAATTGACAAAAACAAACTACATTGTCACCAGAAGAGCAATACAAAATGTGCAAGTGATATATTAAAATCATCTTTCCAGCTTGAATTTCAATGATGCATTGGGGCAACGATTTTGTGAGAAACATCTTCACCCTTAAATAAAGATTTTCTTAATTCCTTACCTGTGTGCTAATTAGATATCACCTTGTTTTCACATTAAACAGACTTCTACATGAGAAAGCAGCAAGGATGCAGTGGCGTTAATGTTTCCTGGTGTCAACCTGTATTATTTCAGTAGACATTGAAATGAGGATGCATCTTACTGCCTTTCCAATGAAGCAAGTTTAATTTAGTAATAGGTGAAAAACCATCCCTACAAAGGTGTTAATCAGAGACTTGGCTTTGTGGACACTTTTCAGAGAACAAATTTGTTAGCATAAAAATAAAGCCAGAAAATGAAGAGCTGTTTAATCACTCAATTGGATTTTTTTTGCCAGCATATTTCTTTTTCTCTGCAACCCACTGCTAAATTGTGCTTCCTAGCTGTTTTTATAAAATCACTGAATCAAATCTAACTCTGATTACATCAGAGAAGGCCAGGTACCCTACACCATAAGAGGGGGTTTGAAATTTTGACTTGTCTACTTAAAGATCACCAAAATCTGATAAGAAAGTCAATTACGTCCCTGAGTGGGATTGAACCACCAACCTTTTGGTTTATAGCTGTACACACTAACTGATTGCACCACAGAGACACTTTGCAAAAGTACATACTGACAAAGGCTAATAAGCATTCATCTAAAACGTTTCCTAGAAAAACTTTAAAAAGTCAATAATCTGGAGAGTTTTTGTAAGATGTTTCTTCCATCCACCAACGAAGAAACACATTGGTACTTTCCCATGATGAGTGAGTGCTTCAGGATCTCTTGCTCTTACATGTGCAGCAGAGTACTGCAATGGAAGCATGCTGGGCCCATAACCCAGAGGTAGGCAGATTGAAACTATCCTTTGCTATATGCATTTTTTTTGTTAATTTAAGTAATCAAAACTGGGATTGATATTTTTGCTCTTTTATTTTTACTTGAAGTACAATAACTTTTACCATTTTAATTTGTTTGAATAGTATATTGACAGTATAGTTTTCTTTAAAAAATCAACTTAATTTTCTTTACCCTATTATTAAAAGGGTAATTGACAAAAACAAACTACATTGTCACCAGAAGAGCAATACAAAATGTACAAGTGATATATTAAAATCATCTTTCCAGCTTGAATTTCAATGATGCATTGGGGCAACGATTTTGTGAGAAACATCTTCACCCTTAAATAAAGATTTTCTTAATTCCTTACCTGTGTGCTAATTAGATATCACCTTGTTTTCACATTAAACAGACTTCCACATGAGAAAGCAGCAAGGATGCAGTGGCGTTAATGTTTCCTGGTGTCAACCTGTATTATTTCAGTAGAAATTGAAATGAGGATGCATCTTGCTGCCTTTCCAATGAAGCAAGTTTAATTTAGTAATAGGTGAAAAACCATCCCTACAAAGGTGTTAATCAGAGACTTGGCTTTGTGGACACTTTTCAGAGAACAAATTTGTTAGCATAAAAATAAAGCCAGAAAATGAAGAGCTGTTTAATCACTCAATTGGATTTTTTTTGCCAGCATATTTCTTTTTCTCTGCAACCCACTGCTAAATTGTGCTTCCTATCTGTTTTTATAAAATCACTGAATCAAATCTAACTCTGATTACATCAGAGAAGGCCAGGTACCCTACACCATAACAGGGGGTTTGACATTTTGACTTGTCTACTTAAAGATCACCAAAATCTGATAACAAGGTCAATTACGTCCCTGGGTGGGATTGAACCACCAACCTTTTGGTTAATAGCCATACACACTAACTGATTGCGCCACAGAGACACTTTGCAAAAGTCCATACTGACAAAGGCTAATAAGCATTCATCTAAAACGTTTCCTAGAAAAACTTTAAAAAGTCAATAATCTGGAGAGTTTTTGTAAGATGTTTCTTCCATCAACCAATGAAGAAACACATTGGTACTTTCCCATGATGAGTGAGTGCTTCAGGATCTATTGCACTTACATGTGCAGCAGAGTACTGCAATGGAAGCATACTGGGCCCATAACCCAGAGGTAGGCAGATTGAAACTATCCTTTGCTATATGCATTTTTTTTTGTTAATTTAAGTAATCAAAACTGGGATTGATATTTTTGCTCTTTTATTTTTACTTAAAGTACAATAACTTTTACCATTTTAATTTGTTTTAATAGTATATTGACAGTATAGTTTTCTTTAAAAAATCCACTTAATTTTCTTTACCCTATTATTAAAAGGGTAATTGACAAAAACAAACTACATTGTCACCAGAAGAGCAATACAAAATGTACAAGTGATATATTAAAATCATCTTTCCAGCTTGAATTTCAATGATGCATTGGGGCAACGATTTTGTGAGAAACATCTTCACCCTTAAATAAAGATTTTCTTAATTCCTTACCTGTGTGCTAATTAGATATCACCTTGTTTTCACATTAAACAGACTTCTACATGAGAAAGCAGCAAGGATGCAGTGGCGTTAATGTTTCCTGGTGTCAACCTGTATTATTTCAGTAGACATTGAAATGAGGATGCATCTTGCTGCCTTTCCAATGAAGCAAGTTTAATTTAGTAATAGGTGAAAAACCATCCCTACAAAGGTGTTAATCAGAGACTTGGCTTTGTGGACACTTTTCAGAGAACAAATTTGTTAGCATAAAAATAAAGCCAGAAAATGAAGAGCTGTTTAATCACTCAATTGGATTTTTTTTGCCAGCATATTTCTTTTTCTCTGCAACCCACTGCTAAATTGTGCTTCCTAGCTGTTTTTATTAAATCACTGAATCAAATCTAACTCTGATTACATCAGAGAAGGCCAGGTACCCTACACCATAAGAGGGGGTTTGAAATTTTGACTTGTCTACTTAAAGATCACCAAAATCTGATAACAAGGTCAATTATGTCCCTGGGTGGGATTGAACCACCAACCTTTTGATTAGTAACCGGACACACTAACCGATTGCGCCACAGAGACACTTCACAAAAAGTCCCTACTGACAAAGGCTAATAAGCATACATCTAGAACGTTCCCTAGAAAAACTTTAAAAAGTCAATAATCTGGAGAGTTTTTGTAAAATGTTTCTTCCATCAACCAACGAAGAAACACATTGGTACTTTCCCATGATGAGTGAGTGCTTCAGGATCTCTTGCACTTACATGTGCAGCAGAGTACTGCAATGGAAGCATGCTGGGCCCATAACCCAGAGGTAGGCAGATTGAAACTATCCTTTGCTATATGCATTTTTTTTGTTAATTTAAGTAATCAAAACTGGGATTGATATTTTTGCTCTTTTATTTTTACTTGAAGTACAATAACTTTTACCATTTTAATTTGTTTAAATCCACTTAATTTTCTTTACCCTATTATTAAAAGGGTAATTGACAAAAACAAACTACATTGTCTCCAGAAGAGCAATACAAAATGTACAAGTGATATATTAAAATCATCTTTCCAGCTTGAATTTCAATGATGCATTGGGGCAACGATTTTGTGAGAAACATCTTCACCCTTAAATAAAGATTTTCTTAAATCCTTACCTGTGTGCTAATTAGATATCACCTTGTTTTCACATTAAACAGACTTCCACATGAGAAAGCAGCAAGGATGCAGTGGCGTTAATGTTTCCTGGTGTCAACCCGTATTATTTCAGTAGACATTGAAATGAGGATGCATCTTGCTGCCTTTCCAATGAAGCAAATTTAATTTAGTAATAGGTGAAAAACCATCCCTACAAAGGTGTTAATCAGAGACTTGGCTTTGTGGACACTTTTCAGAGAACAAATTTGTTAGCATAAAAATAAAGCCAGAAAATGAAGAGCTGTTTAATCACTCAATTGGATTTTTTTGCCAGCATATTTCTTTTTCTCTGCAACCCACAGCTAAATTGTGCTTCCTAGCTGTTTTTATAAAATCACTGAATCAAATCTAACTCTGATTACATCAGAGAAGGCCAGGTACCCTACACCATAAGAGGGGGTTTGAAATTTTGACTTGTCTACTTAAAGATCACCAAAATCTGATAACAAGGTCAATTACGTCCCTGGGTGGGATTGAACCACCAACCTTTTGGTTTATAGCCGTACACACTAACTGATTGCGCCACAGAGACACTTTGCAAAAGTCCATACTGACAAAGGCTAATAAGCATTCATCTAAAACGTTTCCTAGAAAAACTTTAAAAAGTCAATAATCTGGAGAGTTTTTGTAAGATGTTTCTTCCATCCACCAACGAAGAAACACATTGGTACTTTCCCATGATGAGTGAGTGCTTCAGGATTTATTGCACTTACATGTGCAGCAGAGTACTGCAATGGAAGCATGCTGGGCCCATAACCCAGAGGTAGGCAGATTAAAACTATCCTCTGCTATATGCATTTTTTTTGTTAATTAAAGTAATCCAAAACTGGGATTGATATTTTTGCTCTTTTATTTTTCATTAAAGTACAATAACTTTTACCATTTTAATTTGTTTTAATAGTATATTGAAAGTATTGTTTTCTTTTAAAAATCCACTTAATTTTCTTTACCCTATTATTAAAATGGTAATTGACAAAAACAAACTACATTGTCACCAGAAGAGCAATACAAAATGTACAAGTGATATATTAAAATCATCTTTCCAGCTTGAATTTCAATGATGCATTGGGGCAACGATTTTGTGAGAAACATCTTCACCCTTAAATAAAGATTTTCTTAATTCCTTACCTGTGTGCTAATTAGATATCACCTTGTTTTCACATTAAACAGACTTCCACATGAGAAAGCAGCAAGGATGCAGTGGCGTTAATGTTTCCTGGTGTCAACCTGTATTATTTCAGTAGACATTGAAATGAGGATGCATCTTGCTGCCTTTCCAATGAAGCAAGTTTAATTTAGTAATAGGTGAAAAACCATCCTTACAAAGGTGTTAATCAGAGACTTGGCTTTGTGGACACTTTTCAGAGAACAAATTTGTTAGCATAAAAATAAAGCCAGAAAATGAAGAGCTGTTTAATCACTCAATTGGATTTTTTTGCCAGCATATTTCTTTTTCTCTGCAACCCACTGCTAAATTGTGCTCCCTAGCTGTTTTTATAAAATCACTGAATCAAATCTAACTCTGATTACATCAGAGAAGGCCAGGTACCCTACACCATAAGAGGGGGTTTGAAATTTTGACTTGTCTACTTAAAGATCACCAAAATCTGATAACAAGGTCAATTACGTCCCTGGGTGGGATTGAACCACCAACCTTTTGGTTAATAGCCATACACACTAACTGATTGCACCACAGAGACACTTTGCAAAAGTACATACTGACAAAGGCTAATAAGCATTCATCTAAAACGTTTCCTAGAAAAACTTTAAAAAGTCAATAATCTGGAGAGTTTTTGTAAGATGTTTCTTCCATCAACCAACGAAGAAACACATTGGTACTTTCCCATGATGAGTGAGTGCTTCATGATCTATTGCACTTACATGTGCAGCAGAGTACAGCAATGGAATCATGCTGGGCACATTACCCAGAGGTAGGCAGATTAAAACTATCCTCTGCTATATGCATTTTTTTTTTGTTAATTAAAGTAATCCAAAACTGGGATTGATATTTTGGCTCTTTTATTTTTACTTAAAGTACAATAACTTTTACCATTTTAATTTGTTTTAATAGTATATTGACAGTATTGTTTTCTTTCAAAAATCCACTTAATTTTCTTTACCCTATTATTAAAATGGTAATTGACAAAAACAAACTACATTGTCACCAGAAGAGCAATACAAAATGTACAAGTGATATATTAAAATCATCTTTCCAGCTTGAATTTCAATGATGCATTGGGGCAACGATTTTGTGAGAAACATCTTCACCCTTAAATAAAGATTTTCTTAATTCCTTACCTGTGTGCTAATTAGATATCACCTTGTTTTCACATTAAACAGACTTCCACATGAGAAAGCAGCAAGGATACAGTGGCGTTAATGTTTCCTGGTGTCAACCTGTATTATTTCAGTAGACATTGAAATGAGGATGCATCTTGCTGCCTTTCCAATGAAGCAAGTTTAATTTAGTAATAGGTGAAAAACCATCCCTACAAAGGTGTTAATCAGAGACTTGGCTTTGTGGACACTTTTCAAAGAACAAATTTGTTAGCATAAAAATAAAGCCAGAAAATGAAGAGCTGTTTAATCACTCAATTGGATTTTTTTTGCCAGCATATTTCTTTTTCTCTGCAACCCACTGCTAAATTGTGCTTCCTAGCTGTTTTTATTAAATCACTGAATCAAATCTAACTCTGATTACATCAGAGAAGGCCAGGTACCCTACACCAGGCCTGGCCAACCTGTGGCTCTCCAGCTGTTGTAAAACTACAAGTCCCATCATGCCTTGCCACAGTTTTGCTATTAGGGAATGCTAAAACTGTGGCAGGGCATGCTGGGATGTGTAGTTTCACTACATCTGGAGAGCCACAGGTTGGCCAGGCCTGCCCTACACCATAACAGGGGGTTTGAAATTTTGACTTGTCTACTTAAAGATCACCAAAATCTGATAACAAGGTCAATTACGTCCCTGGGTGGGATTGAACCACCAACCTTTTGGTTAGTAGCCGGACACACTAACCGATTGCGCCACAGAGACACTTCGCGAAAAGTACATACTGACAAAGGCTAATAAGCATACATCTAAAACTTTTCCTAGAAAAACTTTAAAAAGTCAATAATCTGGAGAGTTTTTTTAAGATGTTTCTTCCATCAACCAACGAAGAAACACATTGGTACTTTCCCATGATGAGTGAGTGCTTTAGGATCTCTTGCACTTACATGTGCAGCAGAGTACTGCAATGGAAGCATGCTGGGCCCATTACCCAGAGGTAGGCAGATTGAAACTATCCTCTGCTATATGCATTTTTTTTGTGATAAAGCTAAATATTTATCTTATATATTACCCTTTAAGAGGTCTAAGAACACTGTACGCTATCTACGTAAGAAGTACCGTAAGGGTACGCAAGTTGCGTAACGATCGCTCAACCGTAGTCGAGACGCTCAAGCGTCACGTTCGCTTACGGCCCAGAGATCACAGGCAGGCACGCTATTGCAGACGCTTATAACGTTAAACCTTTATATCTATACCTTTAACAACGAAATATACAGTAAACCTTAGTGTGGTGATAGAGTGTAAATGCAACCTGGTGTAACCTGATTAACTACAAAGCTGCTTGGGCGTCACCGACGCTCAGGGAATACTTAACACTATAAGAAATACACAGATACCTGGGCTTAGGGTCCAAAACCTATTGTATGTATTATGACTATTATACTTGCAAAAGAATCACATTACAAAGCATACACTACAATATAACATAGACTAACTAACCAAATAACTACACAGGAAATACCATACAATACAATCAAGGGAAAATAAGGGAAAAAGAGAGGAGAGAGAGATGGCTTACAATAACATCAAGACAATATGATTGCGGAGAAAACTTACGCACAAGGGGAAACGATCGCAAGCGCCTCTGGACATCCAGCTCCCGATTATCAGCAATGAGAACCGTTTGAAGAGAAGTGAGTGCTGGATGCCACAGGCTTGTCTTATTTATGCTCCACACACAATACAATTCAATGGTCCCTACAATCTCATTGTTCATTGGACACAGGAATTCGGCTTCGCATTATAACAAAAGGTCATAGGTTGATTCATACAGGTGGGCTGTGACTGTTTCCAACTGTTCAGGTGGGTGGGATACTGGGTTTCCCGCCGCATGACTAAGTAAGAACAAATAATAGTAAATGGACATAAACTTCTTATGTCCATAACTATTCGCACGAGCGACTAATCCGCTCCAAACCAACACCGGAATATTGCTATTTAAATACTCTTCCGATGGGTACCAAACACTACTGTATGACCCCTGTTAGACCCTTCGTACAATACAAAGAGGGATCTCTCTGTTCAGGAACATGCTATGTTAACTAAACTTTCCGAATCTATCAAAGGGACCATGATCTACAAAATACATTATTACTGAAAATATGTAACGATTGAGTCGCACGCTACGATCACATAAACTCTACCGTAAATACGCATACCGTGCGCCTGCGGGTGCCCGCGACTGTGAGTATGCGCACGCACGGGAGAGCGTACGCATGCGCAGCACGGACCTGTGTGAGGTGCAAATATGGTAGTGTGCATAGAGATATTTTTCTGACTTTGACAGTCCACCCTTTGGCAGTCAATAATAACTGCCACCTTCTAAAACATTTCAAAAGGAGAAAAATATATGTCAGGGGTTAATTCATCTCCATGGTTGGGTAAGGGAGGAGAGAGGAGTAGGTGGGAAGAGGGTATGACCTAGTGAGATAGCAGAAGCATGTGTGTATGAGTCCATGTTTGGGGGGGTCATGTATCATCGTGCCGTACGTGTTGTAAATCAAGCTTCGAGGTATTGCGAAGTATACATGTGAATTCCTTCTTATCCCGTGGTACGGGTCTGTGGATGGGCTGTCAAACTTTACCGAGCTCTTTTCGGCTTTGGTTGTAACAAAATGGGGGAGCACATTTTAGTTGATGATACCTGAATGGGGGAGATATGTGACTGCTGATATCTGTGCCTGTATTCCCTATCGACTATGTGTATCATTACCTGAGGGTTGTAGAGATGAAGATAAAGAACACTTATGGAAAATGCAGTGGTATTCTATGTCAGGTTAATGTATATCTGTCGGTTGAAGTTTTGTTTGGTATCAGTTGAAAGTCGTCTTCTTTGCGCTGTTTTGCCCATTAGGTGCGAGCAAAAAGCTTTGTCAATGCCATTAGATTTACAAAAAAAAATGTTGGGCTAGCGTAAGTTTAAGAATTCTAGGGAAACTGGGGATCCATGGCAAAGTTCATCAAATGTCCGTATCTACAGTGGTCAAAACTTCTTCTTTAATCCCTCTGTTGTCTGTATATCGGCTCATCAAATTCCTCGTCCAAGTGGGTCTTTTTACCTTGGAGGAAACGGAAAAACAGGTGAAAGAAACGGACCGTAGAAATCGCATTTTCATCACATCATTGTTTCTACATTTGGGTCGTAAATCAAGTCCATTGGAATTACAGTTTCCTCACTCCTTAAACTCATTACCCTTGTACGATGTTTGCACTTCATTAAACCCTGACCGCATTTAAATATCAATCCAATCGATATGACAACACCTAAGATACATAGGAGAAACTTCCCAACATCCATTATGACTCCTTGAGCCCAGTCTCCTAAACCAGAAAACCAATTTCGCGGGTTCAACCATGACACCCAACCAGTCAGCTCATTACCTACAGCAGCAAGAGTGAGATTGTGTCTCCTGCGAAATTCCCACTTCAATTGGAGAATATCGTCCATCTTTTGGTCTATGACCTCGACCGGATCCTCGGTGCTATTCGTAATATATGTGCAACATTTCACGCCGTATTGTGTTGCCAGTGTGACACAATATCCGCCTGTCACTGCTGTGAGGTAATTGAGAACCATTCTATGCTGTACCAGTTCTGTTTTGTAAGCCTGAAGTTCTCTTCCAGTATACCTAAACGTGTCATCATACATTTCAGTGATATTATCTAACAAATTGGCGAGCGCAGAAATGTATTTATAATTTAGCACTCCTCTAGCGGTGCGGGTGAAATCTAACGCGATTAAGAATTGAATCCCGGTGGATTCACTTATCAGATCAGAGGCCGGATGCTCTGTCTTCTCTATCAGGTGCCTTTTAACAACGTGCTCGTAATGGGTGTGAGTATAAGGAGCTTGGGCACCACGGTGTATGTTTTTCATTTTGTCATGTGACACAGTCATTACTTCAGGCAGTACTTTTCCAATATAACACAATCCTTCAGAGTTTGGGGCAAGCCACTTGTACGCCTTTCTCCCGCATATGAAATATGCATCATCGGGGAGAACATATGGGACGGAGTAGGACATAACCATATTACACACCTTCCATGTGAAATCTCCTGACCCTAATTCTTCCATCTGCTTAGTACACGTATCAGGTTGTACGATATGTGCACAGTATCCTGGTGATACTTCTCCAACTCTCGTAATTCTATTTCCTAAGGTGTACCTATACCGGAAAGATTTTCCTCTACTGGCTATGTGGCGTACAAGCTCTGTATCTGTAGGCATTCTATCTGCTCTATGCGAAAAGGTCATGGTTTGGTTACTCCATGACACTTCCCAATTTCCCGGCTTTCTGGGATTGGAGATGTTGAAACATAATAGGGACCTATCCACGTGGTATTGGTGGAGCTTTAAACTAGGAGGACTGGAGATGTTAAACCTCCTGTCCACCGGTCTCCCACCACTTAACTCAAGTACCTCCCCTATCGTTAAAGGAAATGGTACTAGCCCTGATTTGCTATGACCCTGAGGTACTTGAGAGCAAACCCAACAATCTGCTTTGTTTAACACACTACCCACTAAGGAGTGATAGTCACTCAATGGATGCCGGTCCATATGGATATTAAAACTGGATTGGCATTTCTTAATGCACCCATCCTCAATGACATTGTTACAGAGCCTACAGATACAGTTTTCTTCAGCCAACAATCCTTAAAAGAAAAATGTTTACAGATAACATGGCTGCTGGATCGTTTCCGGTACTCGCCTTTGCTTGGTGATTGGGTTGCTATTGGAAATTTACACCTCCGTCTCAGTCATCAGAACCTTTCTGGATCCTTTCTCGACCTCACTGGTACTCTCACCGAAACAGACTGTTCTGGTCAACATCAGGGTCAACATGAAAATCCATATCACAGTCTCTTGGGGCAAGTCCATCTTACAGGAGGAGAAAAGAAGAAATTTGTAAAGGGGGTATAAGAAAACAGTTTGTGGGGGAGAGAACTTGTTACGATAATAAGTTCTCTAGTCTTGTAGTTCTTCTTGTTCTGCTGTCATCTCAAAGGTGCTATCTCTCAGTCTTCCAAACGAACATTCTGGTGATGCAATATTCCTTCCTAACCAGCGATCTTTCTGTAAGGAGCAAAAATCTGGCATTACCATTGGTCCAACTGAGGGGTGACATACCATCTTTAAACCATGAAAACATGAGTGAGAAGAGAGAGAGAGAGTCAAAAAAACAAAAGAGAGGGAGAACGCTTCATGTGCATAACTCAACAACAAACAACAATAGGAAACGAGAAACGAAGCATTTTTATCAAACATTTTTCAACATTAAGAAAACATTGTTAGCATTATCAGGCTGTCATATCTACGTGTCTAATGGTCTCCTTGAACAGTCCCTCCCCACCAGCACCTGCATTACTCCACTGTTTGTATCTGGCCAGAAATACATTGTGGCGGATAGGTCATGCTGGGGTTTGGTAGACTTCTGCAAGGACCAAGTGGATATGCAATGTGTGAATTCTTACCAATAATCATCAGAGATGGGGATAGAGAGAGAGAGAAAAACATTTTTCTTCACAAATACATTTACAACGTTTCACCTGGTCATTCCTGTGTCTTTAGTGAATGACCTCCCAATTTATTAACCGTTACCTCAGGCTTACCATCAGTCCTAATAATCACCTTTCCTGACTATATCTCATGGGTGTGGGCCAAAATTCTTCCTGTCTGATCTCTGATTATAATGGTGTGTGTTATAATTTTGCTCATTTCTTGGTCTAGGGGGTCTGACTTTATGTGGGTTATTACAGTTGCTGGCATAATGCCCTTCTCTTCTACAATGATAACAAATCCTTGGCTTTCTCCATGTGCTAGGGGCCTGGGATTCCGGTCGACTTGATGTATCCTCTAGTGCTTGGATGTTCAGTGCCATCAACCGCTCTCCCTGCGCTTCCCTGGTTCTTTGGATATTTCGGTCATGCTCGATAGCGGACTCTCTTAATGCCGCCACCGAGATACCTCTCCAATGTGGTATGGAAGTTTGTACCCTAATTTTTAGTGTGTCTTTTAAGTTGTTCATTAATACGGACACAGCTACCTCTCTGTGGTGTACATTAGTTTCAATGTCATCTATACCAGTGTACCTAGCCATATCCTGCAGAGCCCGGTGAAAATACTCTGATGCGGATTCACCTTCTTTTTGTTTTATTGTAAAGATTTTATTCCACTTTACTACTGTAGGAAAATATTCTTTCAACTGTAGATTGATTCTTTTTACATTATCTTGGTTATACTCGTTTGTTAGTGGCACTTCCTCATCTAGCTTACAATCAGCGATAAATTTCAATGAATCAACATCGGGGGGTAAACATGCCCTCAAAACTGTCCTCCAATCTTTGTTATTTGGCTCTGCAGTGTGTCCTAGCACTCTAATGTATCTTTGACAAGCAACTAAGTCTTTCCTGGGATCAGGAAATTCAGACAGAATTGTTCTTAATTCTGTTCGGGAAAAAGGGCAGTACATGGCGATGTTCCTGACGGGGGTGACTCCTGAAGAGTCAGTTTTCCCATTTGGTACTGCAATTACCCTGACAGGATTAAGTCCAGTAACGTCATTCTGAATTGATTCTACAATATGAGGTACATTTGTTTGTGCGTAATGTATAATACCATACGTACCTGTGGACACGACCTCACCAGACCCTCCGTTAGGGGGTTTGATTACAGTCTTTACCGATTTGGTCGTGTCCACCTGGATGTCTTGTGTGATGGCTGCTGGAAAAGGTGCCGACATCGTTCTGGGCTCGTTTTCTTGTTGGTGTTCCTGAGGAAAGTTTAACATGGGGTGCGACTTGCATGGGTTAATAGTTGTACATTCAACAGTATTACAATTAGCATTGTTACATTTATTACACTTATTCTTATCATCTATACTACAGTTGCTAAGAGCGTTTTTATTGTTCACCCTTGTGCTTTTCTCCGCAACCACAATCCCCTCCATTGCCATGTCTCTCCTCTCAAGATGAAAGTTAGGTATGTAAGTTACATTTCTTTGCATGTCACTTTCCTGTAGCCATATCTGCAAACAATCATAATGCTTGATTCGTCTCTTTGCTGATTTAATGAGACATATCCTTCTCCTTAAATTATGCAACACCTCTGAGTCAAAACTACCTATCCCGGGAAATGGTGCCTTATCCCCCGCAGTCATTCGTGTCCATTCATCACAAAAGGTCTCAGTGTGGGGACCATATTTCCCCCACATTACTAACCGAGCAGACCCTCGGGGTCTGCAAGCCTCTGGAGTCTGAATCCTGACTGCCGACCGTCTCTGTGTTGTGCACTTGGCTGCCATTGTGGACCTCTTTAACACAGAAAAACTTCCTAAAATGCACCAAACACAGAACTTCGTTGGAAATCCTTAAAGCTCTTCCACTGAACTTCTTCTGCTCCGGGTATCTCCGATCCGCCTTCTAGCAGACACGTGTAGCCGTTGCAGGCCCTATCTCTAGAGATTTTCCTGAGAAAATTCCCTTCCTTTTTCTTTACACAAATCACGCTTGCATGTGCTCCCTACAACACGTATGAGGGCAAGATTTACGCATGGATATACGACCTCATATCACGTTGCGTTATTGGTCACACATACAACCGTGCGGTCCAATCGTACCACTTATAGACACTTGTTGCCCATAAATGGTAGGATCATTGGAGTCTCCCTACTGTGCTCCAAAACAGCCAGAGCGTAACACAACGAAAACTTTATCACACTCTGTTGCACGTTTTCACTTCAGGCCGTGCTCATAGATCACACAGATCACAAAGTCCACAAAGCGGGATTTAATACCGTTTTATCACATAGACCACAAAGTCCACAAAGCGGGATTCAATACACTCATATCGTTTTCAACCCACTATCATTCTTATAGTTTTCTGATCAGAAAAATCATTTCCCGTAGTCTGATAGCTCTCCCCAGAGGTATTACAGTAAAGTAAGGTATTTAAACTAAGTTTTGGAAAGCTGAAATCAATTTGTGCTATTTATCGCCTTGCGCTATTTACCGCGTTGCGCTATTTATCGCGTTGCGCTATTTATCGCCTGTTAAAATCAACTTGTGGTTTGAGTTACGTGGGCGTACACAGACGCTCCGTTGCGTAATATACGCTGCGTGCGTCGGCCTTTGGATTGTGTACGCAAGTCTTTGTTAGAGACACGTGTACGCAAAGCAAAGATCCACCGTAACACAATTTATACTTTTATCAATGTAGATTGATCCTTGATCATCTACCACACAACACACTGACTTCGCCTTATCTCCCAGGCAAAAACTGTGTGTTTGTCTATACTTTAACTATATTACCTCTATTCTTAAATTATGAAATAACGGCAAATCTCTTTTAGCACGTTTATCAACTATAAACCTGGCAAACAGGAGAGTGATATACGAAAATACATAAATGAAAAAGAAATGCAGATATATATGTGTGCGTGCGTGTGTACGCAAGACAGAAAAATAAACAGTTTTAAAAGACACTAGCGTTTTGCTCTTACCTCCGGTTCCCGGATTCCTTCAGCACCCTTTACCTAAGCGAAGCAGACGCTTATCCCGTCAGCACTACGAGGGATACAACCTCCCGCCCTTTGCTGATGGATAATGTCTGCTGATCTACCTAGTGCAGATATGTGAAGGACTGGACGGCCCCCAATTGATAAAGCTAAATATTTATCTTATATATTACCCTTTAAGAGGTCTAAGAACACTGTACGCTATCTACGTAAGAAGTACCGTAAGGGTACGCAAGTTGCGTAACGATCGCTCAACCGTAGTCGAGACGCTCAAGCGTCACGTTCGCTTACGGCCCAGAGATCACAGGCAGGCACGCTATTGCAGACGCTTATAACGTTAAACCTTTATATCTATACCTTTAACAACGAAATATACAGTAAACCTTAGTGTGGTGATAGAGTGTAAATGCAACCTGGTGTAACCTGATTAACTACAAAGCTGCTTGGGCGTCACCGACGCTCAGGGAATACTTAACACTATAAGAAATACACAGATACCTGGGCTTAGGGTCCAAAACCTATTGTATGTATTATGACTATTATACTTGCAAAAGAATCACATTACAAAGCATACACTACAATATAACATAGACTAACTAACCAAATAACTACACAGGAAATACCATACAATACAATACAATACAATCAAGGGAAAATAAGGGAAAAAGAGAGGAGAGAGAGATGGCTTACAATAACATCAAGACAATATGATTGCGGAGAAAACTTACGCACAAGGGGAAACGATCGCAAGCGCCTCTGGACATCCAGCTCCCGATTATCAGCAATGAGAACCGTTTGAAGAGAAGTGAGTGCTGGATGCCACAGGCTTGTCTTATTTATGCTCCACACACAATACAATTCAATGGTCCCTACAATCTCATTGTTCATTGGACACAGGAATTCGGCTTCGCATTATAACAAAAGGTCATAGGTTGATTCATACAGGTGGGCTGTGACTGTTTCCAACTGTTCAGGTGGGTGGGATACTGGGTTTCCCGCCGCATGACTAAGTAAGAACAAATAATAGTAAATGGACATAAACTTCTTATGTCCATAACTATTCGCACGAGCGACTAATCCGCTCCAAACCAACACCGGAATATTGCTATTTAAATACTCTTCCGATGGGTACCAAACACTACTGTATGACCCCTGTTAGACCATTCGTACAATACAAAGAGGGATCTCTCTGTTCAGGAACATGCTATGTTAACTAAACTTTCCGAATCTATCAAAGGGACCATGATCTACAAAATACATTATTACTGAAAATATGTAACGATTGAGTCGCACGCTACGATCACATAAACTCTACCGTAAATACGCATACCGTGCGCCTGCGGGTGCCCGCGACTGTGAGTATGCGCACGCACGGGAGAGCGTACCATGCGCAGCACGGACCTGTGTGAGGTGCAAATATGGTAGTGTGCATAGAGATATTTTTCTGACTTTGACATTTGTTAATTAAAGTAATCCAAAACTGGGATTGATATGTTAGCTCTTTTATGTTTTCTTAAAGTACAATAACTTTTACCATTTTAATTTGTTTTAATAGTATATTGACAGTATTGTTTTCTTTCAAAAATCTACTTAATTTTTTTTACCCTATTATTAAAATGGTAATTGACAAAAACAAACTACATTTGTTTGGGAGAAAAATGCAAAGGTACAAGACAGATTTTCCTTGCCAATATCTCTCTTTTGCAAAGAGCTACGCATTGGAAAATTCAGGGCTATACCGTGTAGATGAAGCACTAACAGGAGGCTTTAAAATTTTCATTCTAGTGTCCTTCGTTTGGGAGAAAAATCCAATGGTACAAGAAAGCTTTTCCTTGCCAATATCTCTCTTTTGCAAAGAGCTGCGCATTGGAAAATTCAGGGCTATGCCGTGTAGATGATGGCCTAACAGGAGGCTTTAAAATTTTCTTTCTAGTGTCCTTCGTTTGGGAGAAAAATGCAAAGGTACAAGACAGCTTTTCCTTGCCAATATCTCTCTTTTGCAAAGAGCTGCGCATTGGAAAATTCAGGGCTATGCCGTGTAGATGATGGCCTAACAGGAGGCTTTAAAATTCCAAACGAAGGACACTAGAAAGAAAATTTTAAAGCCTCCTGTTAGGCCATCATCTACACGGCATAGCCCTGAATTTTCCAATGCGCAGCTCTTTGCGATTACAATCCAACCTGAATCAGGCTCTATTACCTATCACAATGCACTGCAGGTAGTACAAAATGGGGTTAATATAGGAGAAAAACCCCCAGAGCTGTGCTCCTTAACTGTCCCTGGTGGCTAGTGGAGCGGCTGCCCAGTAATCAGTGTCCACGCCAGTGCGCACACGGCCCGCCCCCTACAGCCACGCTGGATCTCGGTATAGTGTGGGCACAGAAGCCCCTTACCTCCCTTTCATCAGCGGCCTCGTGATCCCGGAGGGCGGTGTGTGTGTGACTGACCTTAGGAAGAAACCGGAGCCTCCGCTGCAGTGACCCAGCAACCAGGGCACGGGAGTATACTGCGCCGCTGGGAGTGATGGAGCTGCAGTAAAGATGTCTATTAGACCTAGCCTGCTGCAGCCCTTGTAGATTCTTATAAAAAAAGTTCTTATTTTCTTGTCAAAATTAATAGCTAAGAATAGGCTGCCTGAGGCCTGCTACTGAAGGCACCAACTACAAACTGAGCTCCCTGTTCATGGAAGCGAGGTTATAGAGCAGGGGGCGCTGAGCATCTTGGGAACAGTCAAAAGCTTTGAGCCTGTTGGTGCCTCAGATCAAGATCCTACTCTACACCCCAATGTGAATCCTTGTGGAGTCCAGTGTACCCCACAGAAGAAATTAATGTGTCACACCAATTGGCAGCCACATTAGAATAGCTGCTGATGGGCACAATTGAGAAAGGAAGGGGGGAAAACATTTGAATCCAGCACATATATGTAATTTGAATATGTAATTTGTACCTTCCTACTTTAAAATGTAATGGCTGAACCTCACCCTGTGAGAACTATCTTTATGATCAAGAGATCTCATATGCAAGATAAGTATGTGTTGGCAGAGGCGCTCACTGGGCAGAGATGCTGATCGCATCTCTGGCATGTGCCGGTGCACTGCGGCACCAGCACACACACACACTTCAGACCTGATCTCCTGTTGTGTGAATATGCACAGCAGAGATCAGGTCTGAATTAGGCCCTATATACAGCTGTCAGTAAGGCAGGGATCTGCTGCTGCCAGTGAGGCAGGGATCTGCTGCTGCCAGTGAGGCAGGGATCTGCTGCTGCCAGTGAGGCAGGGATGTGCTGCTGTCAGTGAAGCAGTGATCTGCTGCTGTCAGTGAGGCAGTGATCTGCTGCTGTCAGTAAGGCAGGGATGTGCTGCTATAAGTGAGGCAGGGATGTGCTGCTGTCAGTGAAGCAGGGATGTGCTGCTATCAGCAAGGCAGTGATCTGCTGCCCACTATCTCCCTATCACCCCTGCCTGAGTCACACACTTTCCCTGTCACCCCTGCCCCAGTTACCCACTATCTCCCAGTCACCGCTGCCTCAGTTAACCACTATACCTGCGACCCCTGCCTCAGTCACCCACTATACCAGTCACCCCTGCTTTAGTCACCCACTATCTCTGTCACCCCGGCCTCAGTCACCCACTATCTCCCACTCATACATGCTTCAGTCACCCACTATCTCCCAGTCATCCCTGCCTCAGTCACCTACTGACACCAGTGCAGACATTTCTGCTGCGGCCTCTCCACTCTCCAGCGTGAACGTCCTGACGACTGAGGAAATCCGCTTCCCAGTTGAGGACTCCGGGAATGAACACTGCCGATATTGCTGGCAGATGACGTTCTACCCAACTGAGGATTTTTGATACTTCCAGCTTTGCTATGCAATTTCGAGTGCCGCCTTGATGATTTGTGTACACTACTGTGGTGGCGTTGTCCGATTGTACTTGAACAGGCCTGTTCTGTACTAGAGGCAGGGCCAGTGTCAATGAATTGAACACTGCCTGCAATTCCAGAATGTTTATCGGGAGGAGAGATTCCTCCCTGGTCCACCGATGGTGAAGGGTCGTCATCACGGCCATGACCTTGGTGAATTTCCGAGGTGCCGTGGCCAAACCAGAAGGCAGGACCTGAAATCCAAAAACTAACCAGGCACAACACTGCTTAGCTTCCAACATCAGATGAGATTGGACATATCCAGTGTGATGCGGCTGTAGATGATTTTTGCTGTTTCTAACTTCTACTTCTAACTACTGGTACATCAATGAATAAGTTTCAAAATAGAATGCATCAAGAGAACGGTGTTGGTAGTATAAAACTACCTACAGCACCTGGTATTCCCAGGTGGTCTCACATCCAAGAACAAACCAGGCCTAAAATCAGGTGATATTGGGCTGTAGATGAGCTTAGTGGTTTCTGTTAGAGCTCTTCTACTTCTAACTACTCGTACATAAATGAGTAAGCGGACAATTTATTAAACCTGGTGAAATGATAATTTGCATGGTGATAAAGTACCAGCCAATCAGCTCCTAATTGCCATGTCACAGGCTGGGTTTGAAAAATGACAGTTAGGAGCTGACTGGCTGGTACTTTATCACCTTGCACTTTATCAGTTCACCAGGCTTAATAGATCTGCCCCAATGTTTCAAAATGGAATGCATCAAGAGAACGGTGTTAGTATTGTAAAAATACACACAGCTCCTGGTATTTCCTGGTGGTCTCCCATCCAAGTACTAAAACCAGGACCAACACTGCTCAGCTTCCATGATCAGGAGAGATTGGGCAAATCCAGTGTGCTGTGGCTGTAGATGAGCTGGTGGTTTTTATTACAGCTCTTCTACTTCTAACTTCTGGTACATAAAAGAATACATGTAAAAATTAAATGTACCAAGAAAATGGTGTTGGTAGTTTAAAAACACCTAAAGAATCTGATACTACCAAGCAGTCTCCCATCCATGTATTAACAAAGTCCAATACTGCTTTGCTTCAAAAATCAAATGAGATTGGGCATATCCAGTGTGGTGTGGCTTTAGATAAGCTTTGTGGTTTCTGTTAGAGCTCTTCTACTTCTAACTACTGGTACATTAATGAATATGTATAAGGTTGTAGTTTATCCAATATGCCTTTACTACCTTACCTTTCAACCCCCCCTCCCCTCTTCTCCTTATAGCTTCCTTAGTTCTCTCCTCCTCATGTGTGCGTTATTTGTTTTCTCATACGTCCTAGATGATGCTGGGGTCACATTAAGAACCTTGGGGTATAGACTGGATCCGCAGGAGACATGGGCACTTTAAGACTTTCAAAGGGTGTGAACTGTCTCCTCCCTCTATGCCCCTCCTCCAGACTTCAGTTTTAGAATTGTGCCCAGTGAGACTGGATGCACTACAGGGGAGCTCTACTGAGTTTCTCTGAAAAGACTTATGTTAGTTTTTCTTATTTTCAGGGAGGCTGCTGGCAACAGTCTCCCTGCTTCGTGGGACTTAGGGGAGAGAAGTATGACCAACTTCTAGTGAGTTCAATAGCTCTGCTTCAGGCTGACAGGACACCATTAGCTCCTGAGGGTGCTGATCGCTGGGTACGCCTAGATGCACACTCCCGCAGCCTGCCGTCACCCCCTTACAGAGCCAGAAGACAGGTGAGTAGCAGAAGAACAGAAGACTTCTTCTCCAGTGATGGCATTCTGAGGTACCGAGCAGCGAGCGGAACGCTGCGCGCCATGCTCCCACACAAACACAGGCACTGCAGGGTGCAGGGCACGGGGGGGGGGGGGCACCCTGGGCAGCATAAATTCCTCACAAAAGGCTGGAAAAAGTGGACATTAGTGCCTGGGCACTGTCCTTACCCCGCTAGCGTAATTAATTATTTCTGAGCAGGACAGATACGCGCCATTACAGTAGCGGGGCTTCTTCCTCACCTCACCAGAACATCTTTAGAGCATTACAAGTCTATCACTATAGAGTTTATTATTTCCCAGACTGTGTACTTTTGGCGCTGGATTGTGAGCTGAAAAATCCTCTGTGTCCCTCTGACAGATTTACTGACGGTCTGTCCCCCATAAGCCGATGTGTCTGTGGGTACTTGGTACATGTGTGTCAACATGTCGATGGCTGAATGTTTTTCCCAAGAGGAAACTATATTAGGAATGCAGACATATGATGGTGGCCCTGTTGGCACCACCAATAACTGACTGGGTAAAAGTTTCAGTAATATCAGAGTAAGGTTGGATAAATCTGTGTCCCAGACACAGACGTAGAGAATAGATGTGATGTTCATGGCTATGTTTCTTTTCCCTCAGGCCCCGCGGGGTCGCAAAAATGTTATTTTGCCCAGTTACTACACACTGATACTGACACGGATACTGATTCCTATGTCGACCATAATGTTTCCTGATTAGATCCAATATTGGCAAGGAGCATTCAGTACATGATTGTGGATATTAAGGACATATTAAAATCACTGAAGACCCTGCTGTTCCTGAGAAAGGGGTCTATATGTATGTATATATAGATATATAATGAAAGCTGATGTAACGTTCCTCCATCTCTGTTTGAGAAAGTCTGGGCCAGCTCGACAAGATGGTTTCAAATCCCCAAAAGGATTCTGGTTGTTTATTCATTTCCCGCCGCGGACAGAATAAAGTGGGAGTCACCCCCTGTTCTGCACGGGGCCCTGTCACAAATCCAGCGGATCGTATGCAGGAAGCTACATTATTTCTAGTTATGTAACCAAGGGTACATTACTTAGACCTGCCATTACATGTGCATGGGTGAGTAGTAGTATTCAAGAATTGGTCGAATACCTTGTCATCCGATATAGATACCTTGGAGAGATGGGATACTCCTTACGTTGTATCATATCAAGGACACTGCAGCATACTTACGTGAGACTGCAAGGGATATAGGACTCTTGAGTTCAAGGGCCAATTTCATGGCAGTCTCGGATAGGAGGGCATTGTGGATTCACCAAGAGAATGCTGATGCTGACTCCAAGAAGAAAGGGAGTCCCTTCCCTATGAAGGTGAAGCGTTGTTTGGTGACTGCCTAGTTAATTTGATCTCGGCAGCTCCCGCAGGTAAGTCAACCTTCTTGCCCTATGTTCCCTCCCAACGGATGAAGACGCATCATTATCTGATGCAGTCATTTCGGCCCAATAGATATGCAAGAAGTTAAGATTCCCCTTTCTTTGCAGGTAGAGGAAGGAGAAGAGGGAAGAGGTCTGCATCCTCTTCAAGATCGCAGGAGCAGAGATCATCCTCTGCTTCTGCCAAATCCACCACATGACGCTGGGGCTCTCTTGCAGGAGCCCGCACCAGTGGGGGCACGTCTAAAACTCTTCAGTCAGTTCTGGATTCATTCGGACATGGACTCGTGTGTTTTACAAATAGTGTCCCAAGGGTACAAACTGGGGTTTCAAGACGTTCCCCCTCACCGATTGTTCAAATCGGCTTTAGTCAGCAGGGAGAAGGTTTTTATTCAAGCCTCTTCGTGGTCCCTAAGCCGGACAGCTCAGTCAGACCAATCTGAAATCTGAAATCCCTCAATTTCTACCTAAGGAAATTAAATTTCAAGATGGAATCTCTCAGTGCAGTGATCTCCAGTCCGGAGGAAGGAGATTTCATGGTTTTGGTAGACATAAAGGATGCCTACTTACATGTTCCCATTTAGCCTCTGCATCAAGCTACCTGAGGTTTGCAATTCAGTATTGTCATTACCAATTTCAGACATTGCCGTTTGGTCTGTCCACGGCTCTGAGGATTTTCACCAGGGTGATCGCAAGCAAGGAGTAACAATTATCCCGTACTTGGATGATCTTTTGATAAAGGCGAAATCCAGGGACCAGTTAGTGCAAAACATTGCACTCTCCCTGACAGTTCTTCAACAACATAGTTGGCTCCTAAACTTGCCAAAATCGCAGTTGGTCCCAATGACGCGGTTGTTGTTTTTGGGAGTGATACTGGACACAGAAGAGGTTTTCTTCCAGTGGAAAGGCTCTGGAGATCCAGAGTCTGGTCAAACAAATTCTGAAACCAGCAAGAGTGTTAATCCATCAATGCATTTGGTTGCTGGGTAAGATGGTTGCGGCCTACGAGCCCATTCAGTTTGGCTGGTTCCATGCCAGAGTGTTCCAGTGGGACCTGTTGGACAAGTGGTCCGGATCCCACCTACACACGCACCGGAGGATAATCCTGTCTTCCAAGACCAGAATCTCACTCCATTGGTGGCTGCACAGTTCTCACCTCCTAGAGGGGCGAAGGTTCGGGATCCAGGACTGGATCCTAGGGACCATGGATGCAACCCTCCGAGGCTGGGGAGCAGTCACACAGGGGGAAAACGTCCAAGGAAGATGGTCAAGTCGGGAAAGTTGTCTCCACATAAATGTTCTGGTGTTAAGGGCCATTTAATAACTGCAGACACAGTACGCACTGGGACGGGTGCCCAGCATCCTCTACGGAATAAGAGAAAAGGATTTACCTGTAGGTATTAAAATCCTATTTTCTCTAACGTCCTAGAGGATGCTGGGGACTCCGTAAGGACCATGGGGATAGACGGCTCCGCAGGAGACATGGGCACTTTAAGAAAGACTTTAGTTCTGGGTGTGCACTGGCTCCTCCCTCTATGCCCCTCCTCCATACCTCAGTTTGATACTGTGCCCAGTGGAGACTGGGTGCTTTTCAGGAGCTCTCCTGAGCTTTCTGACAGAAAGTATTTTGTTAGGTTTTTAATTTTCAGGGAGCACTGCTGGCAACAGACTCCCTGCATCGAGGGACTGAGGGGAGAGAAGCAGCCCTACTCTCCGAGTTGCAAGGTCCTGCTTCTTAAGCTACTGGACACCATTAGCTCCAAAGGGATTAGCTCCAAAGGGATTGGTACGCAGGATCTCACCCTCGCCGTCCGTCCCAGAGCCGCGCCGCCGTCCCCCTCGCAGAGCCGGAAGATAGAAGCCGGGTGAGTATGAGAAGAAAAGAAGACTTCAGAGGCGGCAGAGGACTTCATGATCTTCATTGAGGTAACGCACAGCACTGCAGCTGTGCGCCATTGCTCCCATACACCTCACATACTCCGGTCACTGTAAGGGTGCAGGGCGCAGGGGGGGCGCCCTGGGCTGCAATATAAACCTCTTTTTGGCAGAAATATAACATATATACAGCTGGGCACTGTATATATGTATGAGCCCCCGCCAATTGTACAGTTTAAGCAGGACAGAAGCCCGCCGCCGAGGGGGCGGGGCTTCTCCCTCAGCACTCACCAGCGCCATTTTTTCTCCACAGCACCGCTGAGAGGAAGCTCCCCGGACTCTCCCCTGCTTATACCACGGTAGACAAGAGGGTTGAAAAGAGAGGGGGGGGGCACATAATTTGGCGCAAATTACTTACAGCAGCGCTACTGTGCAAACATTAAGTTACTGTGCTATTCCTGGGTTATATAGCGCTGGGGTATGTGCTGGCATACTCTCTCTCTGTCTCTCCAAAGGGCAGAGCCGGCCATAGGCATAGGCAAACTAGGCAATTGCCTCGGGCATTTGATATGCCTAGGGGCATCAGCAACTTCTGCTGATTAAAATGATATGCGGCATGCCTATATTCTGTGTGTAGCATTTCATATGCAGATACAGCCACAGTCTCACACAGTATATAGGCGTGCTGCATATCATTTTAATCGGCAGAAGCTGCGTGTGCATCCTAACAACATAGCAATGCAAATAAGATGCATTTTAATAAAAAAAAGGTGCCCCAACGTTAGCATTGAGGCAAGATTTATGAGGACACATCTGTATCCAAGCAGAGGCAGAGGTCACAGTGTTAGTGGCAGTGTGAGTGCTGTGTGCATGTGAGTGGGTTGATTGTGCAGTAGTGTTCGGAATATGAGTAAGGAGCATTATGTGTGTCATGTAAAAATGCATTAATAATGTGCAACATATGGGTAAGGGGCACTATGTGTGTCATTATGTGTATAAGGGCATTAATAATGTGCGGCATATGTGTAAGGGACATTGGTGGTCATTTCGAGTTGTTCGCTCGGTAATTTTCTTCGCATCGCAGCGATTTTCCGCTAATTGCGCATGCGCAAGGGTGGTCATTCCGAGTTGTTCGCTCGGTAATTTTCTTCGCATCGCAGCGATTTTCCGCTAATTGCGCATGCGCAATGTTCGCTCTGCGACTGCGCAAAGTAAATTTGCTATGCAGTTAGGTATTTTACTCACGGCATTACGAGGTTTTTTCTTTGTTCTGCTGATCGTAGTGTGATTGACAGGAAGTGTGTGTTTCTGGGCGGAAACTGGCCGTTTTATGGGTGTGTGTGAAAAAACGCTGCCGTTTCTGGGTAAAACGCGGGAGTGTCTGAAGAAACGGGGGAGTGTCTGGGCGAACGCTGGGTGTGTTTGTGACGTCAAACCAGGAACGAAACTGACTGAACTGATCACAGTTGTCGAGTAAGTCTGGAGCTACTCAGAAACTGCTAAGAAGTGTCTATTCGCAATTCTGCTAATCTTTCGTTCGCAATTTTGATAAGCTAAGATTCACTCCCAGTAGGCGGCGGCTTAACGTGTGCAATGCTGCTAAAAGCAGCTTGCGAGCTAACAACTCGGAATGAGGGCCATTATGTGTAAAAGGGCATTAATAAAGGTTGTCATAATGTGTAAGACGCATTATGTTTATAAGGACATTAGTGATGTGTCTCATATGTGTAAGGGGCATTACTGTGTGGAATTATGTGTATAAATGCATTACTAATGTGTGGCATTATGTGTATAAGGTGCTCTAATATGTAGCGTTGCGTATAGAAAGGGCATTTACTGTGTCGTCTAATGTGAATAAAGAGCAATAGGGTGTGGTGTAATGTAAATAAGGAGCAATTCAGTGTGATGTAATGTGAATAAGGAGCACTACTGTGAGAAGTAACGTTTATAAGGTAAAGTAATACTACTGTGGGATGTAATGTGAATTATGGACACTATCGCGTGATCAAATGTGAATAAAATTGCAGTACTGTGTGGCGGAATTTTAATTGGGGGTACTATTGTGAGGACATGCCCATTGCCAGCAAAAACACACCCCTTTTTGGACTGTGCGCCAAATGTGCGAACTGTTCCTGTTTAAAATATAGGGGGTACAAACACCAAAATAAGTATTCTGTTATGGGTGAGGGTTGATGGTGCTGGCAAAGAGGTGCAAGGTCAGAGGCGGAACCAGCGGTGGTGCTAGGGGGCACCAGGCAAAATCTTGCCTAGGGCATCATATTGGTTAGGGCCAGCTCTGCCAAAGGGCCTTGTGGGGGAAATGTCTTCAGTAAAAGCATTCCCTGTGTGTGTGGTGTGTCGGTACGCGTGTGTCGACATGTCTGAGGAAGAAGGCTATATTAGAGAGGAGCGGGAGCAAATGAATGTGGTGTCTCCGCCGACACCTGATTGGATGGATATGTGGAATGTTTTAAATGCTAGTGTAAACTCATTGCACAAAAGATTAGACAAGGCTGAAGCTTTGGGACAGTCAGGGTCTCAACCCATGCCTGATCCTATGTCGCAGGGACTGTCAGGGTCTCATAAGTGCCCACTATCCAGATTGTTGACACAGATACCGACACGGATTCTGACTCCAGTGTCGATTACGATGATGCAAAGTTACAGCCAAAATTGGCAAAATACATTTGATATATGATTATGGCAATAAAAGATGTTTTGCACATCACAGAGGAGCCCCCTATCCCTGACAAGAGGGTACATATGTACAAGGGAAAGAAGCCTGAGGTAACCTTTTCCCCTCACACGAGCTGAACGAGTTATGTGAAAAAGCTTGGGAATCTCCTGCAGATTTCCAAAAGGATTCTTATGGCGTATCCTTTCCCATCAACGGATAGGTTACGATGGGAATCCTCCCCTTGGGTGGACAAAGCATTAACACGCTTATCCAAGAAGTTAGCCCTCCCGTCCCAGGATACGGCTACCCTCAAAGAGTCTGCTGACCGCAAACAGGAGATTACCCTGAAGTCCATTTATACACATTCAGGTACCTTACTCAGACCGGCAATTGCGTCGGCCTGGGTGTGTATGTGTAGTGCTGTAGCGGCATGGACGGATACTCTAGATAAGGATACTATTTTATTGCCCCTGGGGCATATAAGAGATGCTGTCCTATATATGTGTGTATGCAAACTACAGGTGGTGCTGCATGGCTCACACCCTTTTACTTGTCTTGTAGAGCAACTCTGGAGCTGTTACTGGGTCCAGCTGCTGCAAGAAATCAGCTTGAATGCTTCAGGGGCTGGGGCATGGCCAACATGAGCCCCACACTGATGGGGGTGTATAAAGCGATCTAGGGGTCATCCAAGCGCAACCCCACAAAGGCCGCCATGCCCTGCGTGACCATTTTCTCTTTTCATATGCAGACGAGGGTTGCAGCCAACTATACCCATTGCTTGGATGACATCACCATATGCGAATCCATCTGCTGCAGGCCTTCCCCCAGGAATGCTTGCACTAGTTGTTGCATTTGGTTTGTTGTTTGGGGGGTGCTTCAGTATTAGGCAGCCTTCTGCCCTCACACATTCGTCTGAAAATGTGTTCTCCCTGCAGTTGTTGTCCCCAGATGAGAGTTCCCTTGTGCTGCCTCAGTTGAATCTCCTTTACTTGACGGAGGTGTGCCTGAGCAGCGGCCCTCCCCAGCCCTATCTCAAATCATACTTATTTTGCTTAGGTGATACCATGGTCATGAAGATTGTTTTCCCAGGGTGAGGTTCATTCATTGCATTCTGGGTATGCTGACCTCTGTGATTTCCCCAAATGTGGGAATCTCGACTGCATAATTTGTGGTAGGGGGGGGGGGGGGGACTGCATTTGTGCTTTCCCCTGGTTGGCTCTGGTATAATTTAGATCTCATTGTCTCAGGTCTCTCTCCCGCCTAGTTTGCTGTCTGTTTCCACTTCTCTTTTCTTGAGCCCCTCCCTTCTATGCCCTTGCGCACTATCCTGACTTCTCCCGTCTGCTTACTTTGTGCCTTCCAACGCACAATGCGAACTACAGGTGGTGTTGCAGGGCCCACACCCTTTTATTTGCATTACAGAGCAGCTCTGGAGCTGTTACAGTGCCCAGCTGCTGCAAGAAATCAGCTTGAATGCTTCAGGGGCTGGGGCATGGCCAACATGAGCCCCACACCAAAGGAGGGTGGGGGGTGTTCAATGCGAACTAGGGGTCATCCAAGCGCCCCTTTCTCTTTTCATATGCAGATGAGGGTTCCAGCCAACTTTGGCCCACTGCTTGGATGACATCACCGTATGCAAATCCGTCTGCTGCAGACCTTTCCCCAGGAATGCTTGTACTAGTTGTTGCATATGGTTTGATGTTTGAGGGTGCTTCAGTATTAGGCAGCCTTCCGCCCTCTCATTTTCATCTGAAAAGATGTGGTCTCCCTGCAGTTGTTGTCCCCAGACAAGAGTTCCCTTGTGCTTCCTCAGTTGAATCTCCTTAACTTGACGGGGGTGTGCTCGAGCAGCCGCCCTCCACAGCCCTATCCCAACACATGCTTTTCTTGCGTATGAGATCTCTTGATCATGAAGATAGTTCTCACAGGGTGAGGTTCATCCATTACATTTTAAAGTAGGAAGGTACAAATTACATATTCAAATTACATATATGTGCTGGATTCAAATGTTTTCCCCCCTTCCTTTCTCAATTGTGCCCATCAGCAGCTATTCTAATGTTGCTGCCAATGGGTGTGACACATTCATTTCTTCTGTGGGGTACACTGGACTCCACAAGGATTCACATTGGGGTGTAGAGTAGGATCTTGATCTGAGGCACCAACAGGCTCAAAGCTTTTGACTGTTCCCAAGATGCTCAGCGCCCCCTGCTCTATAACCTCGCTTCCATGAACAGGGAGCTCAGTTTGTAGTTGGTGCCTTCAGTAGCAGGCCACTTAACAGGGGGCTGCCTCAGGCAGCCTATTCTTAGCTATTAATTTTGACAAGAAAAGAAGAACTTTTTTTTATAAGAATCTACAAGGGCTGCAGCAGGTTAGGTCTAATAGACATCTTTACTGCAGCTCCATCACTCCCAGCGGCGCAGTATACTCCCGTGCCCTGGTTGCTGGGTCACTGCAGCGGAGGCTCCGGTTTCTTCCTAAGGTCAGTCACACACACACCGCCCTCCGGGATCACGAGGCCGCTGATGAAAGGGAGGTAAGGGACTTCTGTGCCCACACTATACCGTGATCCAGCGTGGCTGTAGGGGGTGGGCCATGTGCGCACTGGCGTGGACACTGATTACTGGGCAGCCGCTCCACTAGCCACCAGGGACAGTTAAGGAGCACAGCTCTGGGGGGTTTTTCTCTTATATTAACCCCATTTTGTACTACCCGCAGTGCATTGTGATAGGTAATAGAGCCTGATTCAGGTTGGATTGCAATCGCAATAAGCAATCCAACTGCAAAAATTGCTAAGAGCATACGCATGCGCCTGCATTTTCTGCGGCACCCCGCAGATAATGCGATCGCTTCTGACTGTCAATCGGTGCTGGGGGGGGGGGGCAGCAACAATCCATTTCCAAGTCGGAGATGGAGCGGTGCATGGGCAGGGCTACAAAATGGGGTCGGCAACGGAGAAACAGGAGGCGTGGTCAGAGCTGCTGCATGACATCACATGCAGCAGCTGCGATCACAAAAATGGTGGCGGCTTCCTGCGCACACATACAGTCTGCACCAACAGGAGGCTAACCCATTTTTTATGATCACGCTGAACTGCACTGAGACTGCAATTTCAGCGTGGTCAAGAAGGGAGGCGGCATGCTGGGTGGCCCCAGCATGCGAACCAAAGGATTGCAAATTCTGTTACTTAGCAGAATTTGCAATCCTTACTGAATTAGGCCCATTGATTACAAAATGTATTTGTAAATATTTGAAGTTTTTCTTCAGGGACTAACACAAAAGATGCTTGGGGCTACTAACACATGGGTAAGCCACGTAAAGCTTCCCATGGGTCAGTGGCATCACAACGGGGTTGCGGCCCACACCCGAGTGTCACCCGCCAAGGGGGGTGACACCAAAGTGCCGGCTCCTCTTCAGTGACAGAATATGGGTGTTTCACTGTAACATTACGTGCAACACCCAGTTTCTGTCACTGTGCAGGAGCCAGCACCACTCACACACTAGTCCCCGGGTGCAGCACTCAACCCCCGGGATACCCGGAGCAACAAAATGGAGATTCAGGAAAACAGGCCACACCCCTACCTATGAGACCATGCCTCCTTTTTACCATTGCGCTGCTTATCTGCGCGCACTGCATTACAATCTCCCTCGCTGCCTCTCTGGGTGTCACCAATGATAGTGACACCTTTGCCATGCTTGTAGCAGCTGGTCCTAAGATCTACACCTCCAGCCCTGAGTGTTTGCCCTTGTGACTTGTTGATCATCATAGCGAAGCAGATTCTTACAGAAAACTGCAGGGGCTTAGATTGAAAAGAAAAACATTGACGAACCCATCATTTCAGCAACAGGGTCTGCCACACGGCTGACTGAAATGACTGGTTGGTTTGGGTCCCCACCAAAAAAGAAGCAATCAATCTCTCCTTGCACAAACTGGCTCTACAGAGGCAAGATGTCCACCTCATCATCCTCCGATTCCTCACCCCTTTCACTGTGTACATCGCCCCCCTTACATATTATTAATTCGTCCCCACTGGAATCCACCATCTCAGATCCCTGTGTACTTTCTGGAGGCAATTGCTGGTAAATGTCTCCACGGAGGAATTGATTATAATTCATTTTGATGATCATCATCTTCTCCACATTTTCTGGAAGTAACCTCGGACGCCGATTGCTGACAAGGTGAGCGGCTGCACTAAACACTCTTTTGGAGTACACACTGGAGGGAGGGCAACTTAGGTAGAATAAAGCCAGTTTGTGCAAGGGCCTCCAAATTGCCTCTTTTTCCTGCCAGTATACATACGGACTGTCTGACGTGCCTACCTGGATGCGGTCACTCATATAATCCTCCACCATTCTTTCAAAGGTGACAGAATCATATGTAGTGACAGTAGACGACATGTCAGTAATCGTTGCCAGGTCCTTCAGTCCGGACCAGATGTCAGCACTCACTCCAAACTGCCCTGCATCACCGCCAGCGGGTGGGCTCGGAATTCTTAGCCTTTTCCTTGCACCCCCAGTTGCGGGAGAATGTGAAGGAGGAGCTGTTGACGGGTCACGTTCCGCTTGACTTGACAATTTTCTCACCAGCAGGTCTTTGAACCTCTGCAGACTTGTGTCTGCCGGAAAGAGAGATACAATGTAGGTTTTAAATCTAGGATCGAGCACGGTGGCCAAAATGTATTGCTCTGATTTCAACAGATTGAATCCTGGTTAAGCGAATTAAGGGCTCCATCCACAAGTCCCACATGCCTAGCGGAATCGCTCTGTTTTAGCTCCTCCTTCAATGTCTCCAGCTTCTTCTGCAAAAGCCTGGCAGTGTCTGAACTGACTTCACGTGTGGCAAGTTCAAAGGGTTGCAGAACCTTACACAACGTTGAAATCATTCTCCACTGCGCTTGAGTCAGGTGCATTCCCCCTCCTTTGTCTATATCGTGGGTAGATGTATAGGCTTGAATGGCCTTTTGCTGCTCCTCCATCCTCTGAAGCATATAGAGGGTTGAATTCCACCTCGTTACCACCTCTTGCTTCAGAGGATGGCAGGGCAGGTGCAGGAATGTTTGGTGGTGCTCCAGTCTTCGGCACGCGGTGGCTGAATGCAGAAAGTGGCCCGCAATTCTTCGGGCCACCGACAGCATCTCTTGCACGCCCCTGTCGTTTTTTTAAATAATTCTGCACCACCAAATTCAATGTATGTGCAAAACATGGGACGTGCTGGAATTTGCCCAGATGTAATGCACGCACAATATTGGTGGCATTGTCCGATGTCACAAATCCCCAGGAGAGTCCAATTGGGGTAAGCCATTCTGCGATGATGTTCCTCAGTTTCCGTAAGAGGTTGTCAGCTGTGTGCCTCTTATGGAAAGCGGTGATACAAAGCGTAGTCTGCCTAGGAACGAGTTGGCATTTGCGAGATGCTGCTACTGGTGCCGCCGCTGCTGTTCTTGCTGCGGGAGGCAATACATCTACCCAGTGGGCTGTCACAGTCATATAGTCCTGAGTCTGCCCTGCTCCACTTAACCACGGACATGTGGACTAGTGGACCTTGGGTACAACTGCATTTTTTAGGACACTGGTGACTCTTTTTCTGAGGTCTGTGTACATTTTCGGTATCGCCTGCCTAGAGAAATGGAACCTAGATGGCATTTGGTACCGGGGACACAGTACCTCAATCAAGTCTCTAGTTGCCTCTGAATTAACGATGGATACCGGAACCACGTTTCTCACCACCCAGGCTGACAAGACCTGAGTTATCCGCTTTGCAGCAGGATGACTGCTGTGATATTTCATCTTCCTCGCAAAGGACTGTTGGACAGTCAATTGCCTACTGGAAGTAGTACAAGTGGTCTTCCGACTTCCCCTCTGGGATGACGATCGACTCCCAGCAGCAACAACAGCAGCGCCAGCAGCAGTAGGCGTTACACTCAAGGATGCATCGGAGGAATCCCAGGCAGGAAAGGACTCGTCAGACTTGCCAGTGACATGGCCTGCAGGACTATTGGCTTTCCTGTCTAAGGAGGAAATTGACACTGAGGGAGTTGGTGGTGTGGTTTGCAGGAGCTTGGTTACAAGAGGAAGGGATTTAGTGGTCAGTGGACTGCTTCCGCTGTCATCCAAAGTTTTTGAACTTGTCACTGACTTATGATTAATGCGCTGCAGGTGACGTATAAGGGAGGATGTTCTGAGGTGGTTAACGTCCTTACCCCTACTTATTACAGCTTGACAAAGGCAACACACGGCTTGACACCTGTTGTCCGCATTTGTGTACAGGATGCATACCTTCATGTCCCCATTTATCCATCTCATCAGGCGTACCTCAGATTTGCGGTACAGGATTGTCATTGCCAATTTCAGACGTTGCTGTTTGGTCTCTCCACGGCCCAGAGAATTTTCACCAAGGTAATGGCGGAAATGATGGTTCTCCTGCGTAAGCAAGGTGTCACAATTATCCCGTACTTGAGCGATCTCATAAAAGCGAGATCAAGAGAGCAGTTGCTGAACAGCGTATCACTTTCACTGAAAGTGTTACAGCAACACGGCTGGATTTTCAATATCCCAAAGTCGCAGTTGGTTTCTACGACTCGTCTGTCTTTCTTGGGCATGATTCTGGACACAGACCAGAAGAGAGTTTATCTCCCGATAGGAAAGGCCCAGGAACTCATGACTCTTGTCAGGAACCTATTGAAACCAAAACTTGTGTCAGTGCATCACTGCACTCGAGTCCTGGGAAAGATGGTGGCATCATACGAAGCCATTCCATTCGGCAGGTTCCATGCGAGGACTTTCCAATGGGACCTACTGGACAAGTGGTCTGGGTCACATTTGCAGATGCATTGGTTGATCACCCTGTCCCCCAGGGTCAGGGTATCACTCCTGTGGTGGCTGCAGAGTGCTCACCTTCTCGAGTGACGCAGATTCGGCATTCAGGACTGGATCCTGGTGACCACAGAGGCAAGCCTCCAAGGTTGGGGAGCAGTCACACAGGGAAGAAATATCCAAGGTCTTTGGTCAAGTCAAGAGACTTGTCTTCACATCAACATCCTGAAACTAGGGGCCATATACAATGCCCTACGTCAAGCGGAGACCTTACTTCGCGACCAACCGGTTCTGATCCAGTCAGACAACGTCACCGCAGTGGCTCATGTAAACCGCCAAGGCGGCACAAGGAGCAGAGTGGCGATGGCACAAGCCACCAGAATTCTTCGCTGGGTGGAGAATCACGCAAGCGCACTGTCAGCAGTGTTCATTCTGGGAGTGGACAACTGGGAAGCAGACTTCCTCAGCAGACACGACCTACATCCGGGAGAGTGGGGACTTCATCAGGAAGTCTTTGCACAGATTACAAGTCGGTGGGAACTGCCACAGATAGACATGATGGCGTCCCGGCTCAACAAAAAGCTACAGAGGTATTGCGCAAGGTCAAGAGACCCTCAGGCAGTAGCTGTAGACACCCTAGTGACACCGTGGGTGTTCCGGCCGGTCTATGTATTTCCTCCTCTTCCTCTCATACCCAAGGTGTAAAGGATAATAAGACAAAGAGGAGTGAGAACAATCCTCATTGTTCCAGATTGGCCACGGAGGACCTGGTATCCGGATCTGCAGGAAATGCTCACAGAAGATCCGTGGCCTCTTCCTCTAAGACAGGACCTGTTGCATCAGGGGCCCTGTCTGTTCCAAGACTTACCGCGGCTGCGTTTGACGGCATGGCGGTTGAATGCCGGATCCTAGCAGTGAAAGGCATTCCGGTTGAGGTCATCCCTACGCTGATAAAGGCTAGGAAGGATGTAACGTCAAAACATTACACCGTATATGGTGAAATTATGTTTCTTGGTGTGAGGCCAGGAATGCTCCTACGGAAGAATTCCATCTGGGCCGTTTCCTTCACTTCCTACAAACTGGAGTGAATTTGGGCCTAAAATTAGGCTCTATTAAGGTCCAGATTCCGGCCTTATCCATTTTCTTTCAAAAAGAATTGGTTTCTCTTCCAGAAGTTCAGACTTTTGTAAAAGGAGTGCTGCATATTCAGCCTCCTTTTGTGCCTCCGGTGGCACCTTGGGACCTTAACGTGGTGTTAAGTTTTCTAAAATCACACTGGTTTGAACCACTTAAAACGGTGGAGTTAAAATATCTCACATGGAAGGTGGTCATGTTATTAGCCTTGGCTTCGGCTAGGCGAGTGTCGGAATTAGCGGCTTTGTCACATAAAAGCCCATATTTGGTGTACCATGTGGATAGAGCGGAATTGCGGACCCGTCCTCAATTCCTACCAAAAGTGGTCTCATCTTTTCACATGAACCAACCTATTGTGGTGCCTTTGGCTACGCGTGACTTGGAGGATTCCGAGTTACTTGATGTGGTCAGGGCTTTGAAAATTTACGTGGCCAGGACGGCTAGAGTCAGGAAAACTGAAGCGCTGTTTGTCCTGTATGCAACCAACAAGATTGGTGCCCCTGCTTCAAAGCAGGCTATTGCTCGCTGGATTTGAAACACGATTCAGCAAGCGCATTCTATGGCTGGATTGCAGTTACCGAAATCGGTCTAGGCCCATTCCACGAGGAAAGTGGGCTCTTCTTGGGCGGCTGCCCGAGGGGTCTCGGCACTACAGCTGTGTCGAGCTGCTACTTGGTCAGGTTCAAACACCTTTTCAAAATACTATAAGTTTGATACCCTGGCTGAGGAGGAACTCATGTTTGCTCAATCGGTGCTGCAGAGTCATCCGCACTCTCCCGCCCGTTTTGGAGCTTTGGTATAATCCCCATGGTCCTTACGGAGTCCCCAGCATCCTCTAGGATGTTAGAGAAAATAAGATTTTAAACCTACCGGTAAATCTTTTTCTCGTAGTCCGTAGAGGATGCTGGGTGACCGTCCCAAGTGCGGACTACTTCTGCAATACTTGTATATAGTTATTGCTTCAATAAGGGTTATGTTAGAGTTGCATCAATCCTGCACTGATGCTACAGTATGTTGTTTTTTCGTACTCATAACTGGGTAGTTTATCACAAGTTATACGGTGTGATTGGTGTGGCTGGTTTGAATCTTGCCCTGGATTAACAAAATCCTTTCCTCATACTGTCAGTCTCCTCTGGGCACAGTTTCTCTAACTGTGGCATAGAGGGGCATAGAGGGAGGAGCCAGTGCACACCCAGAACTAAAGTCTTTCTTAAAGTGCCCATGTCTCCTGCGGAGCCCGTCTATCCCCATGGTCCTTACGGAGTCCCCAGCATCCTCTACGGACTACGAGAAAAAGATTTACCGGTAGGTTTAAAATCTTATTTTCTACTTTATTCTTTTCTATCCTAGTTTATTACGACCAACTTTCATCCAAGGAGTTTGATATTCTACTACCTGCATGCAATTTAAATTGCTTAAATTGTTTATATGGTTGATTTGTCCTTCACAATCCATAATCTGCAACTTGGATGTACTTGTGTCATTGAAAATCTTATAATAAAAATGTTTATATATTGAAAAAAAAAGTTATAAGACATATGCCTACCTACTAAATGGGGTAAAATTAGGGGATTCTGTACTGGAAAAGGACTTAGGTGTCCTCATAGATAGCAAGCTAAGCAGTAGTAACCTAAGTAGGACTGCAGCAAAGAAGGCTAATAAGATATTAGCATGCATAAAACGGGGTATTGATGCTAGGGACGAGAGTATTATACTCCCGTTATATAAATCACTAGTGAGGCCACACCTTGAATACTGTGTACAGTTCTGGGCACCGTACTACAAAAAGGATATCCTGGAGCTTGAAAAGGTACAGAGGAGGGCGACCAAACTAATTAAGGGCATGGAGATGATGGCATACAAGGAAAGGCTTGAAAGACTAGGCATGTTTACATTGGAAAAGCGGAGACTAAGAGGGGATATGATCAACATCTACAAATATATAAGGGGACAATACACAGAGCTTGCGTGGGACCTGTTTCTGGTTAGATCAACACAGAGGACTCGTGGACACTCGCTCAGGTTAGAGGAGAGGAGATTCCGCACAATACAGCGTAAAGGCTTTTTCACGGTAAGGACAATACGTGTTTGGAATTCCCTGCCCGAGGGAGTTGTAATGGCGGAATCTGTCAACACCTTTAAGAATGGGTTAGATAAATTCCTATTGGATAAGGATATCCAGGGGTATGGTGCATAGTCATGCATTATAATTACTATAAATAGGGATAAAATGCAATGGCTGACAGCAGCATCAGTCAGACATTTTAGTAAAATCATCATGCATAGGACACCACAAATAGGTTGAACTCGATGGACAATTGTCTTTTTTCAACCTCAGATACTATGTTACTATGTTACTATGTAATATTTGAAGAAACAAAATAAAATAAAGCTATCTATTGGGTTTCACTAACAAGCACATTGGAAGACTTGACTACTGTTAAAAGACATGCATTACATGGTATAGAGCCACAAACCACAATGTAGTAAAATAAAAACAAACTTACATGTGTATCAAACCTATGTGAGGCTTACATTGATAGTGCAAGATCAACACTCTATCAACTGTGCAAACTAGACTGCACATAAATGCCATAAAATGTATCTGAGATTTTAGTAAATAAGGCCTGTTGCTGTCCGGGTCACACAGCCGTCACGGCCCCGCCCCCATACGGTCCGGTCATGTCTGCGTTGTCCTGACTGTGCCCCCAAAATGGCGGCACAACGCCGCTGGCCCGACTCCTCCTGCCCAGTGACCGCCTCTACCTGTCAATCAGGCAGAGGCGCTCACTGGGCAGAGATGCTGATCGCATCTCTGGCATGTGCCGGTGCACTGTGGCACCAGCACACACGCACTTCAGACCTGATCTCCTGTTGTGTGAATATGCACAGCAGGGATCAGGTCTTAATTAGGCCCTATATACAGCTGTCAGTAAAGCAGGGATGTGCTGCTGCCAGTGAGGCAGGGATGTTCTGCTGTCAGTGAAGCAGTGATGTGCTGCTGTCAGTGAAGCAGTGATGTGCTGCTGTCAGCGAGGCAGTGATGTGCTGCTGTCAGCGAGGCAGGGATGTGCTGCTATAAGTGAGGCAGGGATGTGCTGCCGTCAATGAGGCAGGGATGTGCTGCCGTCAATGTTGCAGGGATGTGTTGCTGTCAACGTTGCAGGGATGTGCTGCTGTCAGTGAAGCAGGAATGTGCTGCTGCAGTGAGGCAGAGATATGCTGCCCACTATCTCCCTATCACCCCTGCCTGAGTCGCACACTTTCCCTGTCACCCCTGCCTCAGTTACCCACTATCTCCCAGTCACCGCTGCCTCAGTCAACCACTATACCTGCGACCCCTGCCTCAGTCTCTTACTGTCCCTGTCACCCCTGCCACAGTCATCCACTATCTCCCTATCATCCCTGCCTTATTCATTTATTATCCCTGTCACCCACTTTCTTCCCATACTTACCCAACCCCTTCCTATCACCCCTCCCTCAGTAACCAACTATCTCCCTGTCACCCCTGCCTAAGTCACCCACTATCACTGTCACCCCTGCATCAGTCACCCACTATCTCCCAGTCACCCCGGCTTCAGTCACCCACTATATCCCACTCATACATGCTTCAGTCACTACTGACACCAGTGCAGATATTTCTGCTGCAGCCTCTCCACTCTCCAGCGTGAACGTCCTGACGACTGAGGAAATCCGCTTCCCAGTTGAGGACTCCGGGAATGAACACTGCCGATATTGCTGGCAGATGACGTTCTACCCAACTGAGGATTTTTTTATACTTCCAGCTTTGCCATGCAGTTTCGAGTGCCGACTTGATGATTTGTGTACACTACCGTGGTGGCGTTGTCCGATTGTACTTGAACAGGCCTGTTCTGTACTAGAGGCAGGGCCAGTATCAATGAATTGAACACTGCCCGCAATTCCAGAATGTTTATCGGGAGGAGAGATTCCTCCCTGGTCCACCGATGGTGAAGGGTCGTCATCACGGCCATGACCTTGGTGAATTTCCGAGGTGCCGTGGCCAAACCAGAAGGCAGGACCTGAAATCCAAAAACTAACCAGGCACAACACTGCTTAGCTTCCAACATCAGATGAGATTGGACATATCCAGTGTGATGCGGCTGTAGATGATTTTTGCTGTTTCTAACTTCTACATCAATGAATAAGTTTCAAAATAGAATGCATCAAGAGAACGGTGTTGGTAGTATAAAACTACCTACAGCACCTGGTATTCCCAGGTGGTCTCACATCCAAGAACAAACCAGGCCTAAGATCAGGTGATATTGGGCATATACAGTGTGGTGTGGCTGTAGATGAGCTTAGTGGTTTCTGTTAGAGTTCTTCTACTTCTAACTACTAGTACATAAATGAATAAGCGGCCGATTTATTAAACCTGGTGGAATGATAATTTGCATGGTGATAAAGTACCAGCCAATCAGCTCCTAATTGCCATGTCACAGGCTGGGTTTGAAAAATGACAGTTAGGAGCTGACTGGCTGGTACTTTATCACCTTGCACTTTATCAGTTCACCAGGCTTAATAGATCTGCCCCAATGTTTCAAAATGGAATGCATCAAGAGAACGGTGTTGGTATTGTAAAAATACACACAGCTCCTGGTATTTCCTGGTGGTCTCCCATCCAAGTACTAAAACCAGGACCAACACTGCTCAGCTTCCATGATCAGGAGAGATTGGGCAAATCCAGTGTGCTGTGGCTGTAGATGAGCTGGTGGTTTCTGTTAGAGCTTTTCTACTTCTAACTTCTGGTACATAAAAGAATACATGTAAAAATTAAATGTACCAAGAAAAGTGTGTTGGTAGTTTAAAAACACCTAAAGAATCTGATAATACATGGATGGGAGACTGCTTGGTAGTAACAAAGTCCAATACTGCTTTGCTTCAAAGATCAAATGAGATTGGGCATATCCAGTGTGGTGTGGCTTTAGATAAGCTTTGTGGTTTCTGTTAGAGCTCTTCTACTTCTAACTACTGGTACATTAATGAATATGTATAAGGTTGTAGTTTATCCAATATGCCTTTACTACCTTACCTTACCCCCCCCCCTCCCCTCCCCTCCTTATAGCTTCCTTTGTTCTCTCCTCGTGTGTGCGTTATTTGTTTTCTCATACGTCCTAGAGGATGCTGGGATCACATTAAGAACCATGGGGTATAGACGGGATCCGCAGGAGACATGGGCACTTTAAGACTTTCAAAGGGTGTGAACTGTCTCCTCCCTCTATGCCCCTCCTCCAGACTTCAGTTTTAGAATTGTGCCCAGTGAGACTGGATGCACTACAGGGGAGCTCTACTGAGTTTCTCTGAAAAGACTTATGTTAGTTTTTCTTATTTTCAGGGAGGCTGCTGGCAACAGTCTCCCTGCTTCGTGGGACTTAGGGGAGAGAAGTATGACCAACTTCTAGTGAGTTCAATGGCTCTACTTCTGGCTGACAGGACACCATTAGCTCCTGAGGGTGCTGATCGCTGGGTACGCCTAGATGCCCACTCCCGTAGCCTGCCATCACCCCCTTACAGAGCCAGAAGTCAGAAGACAGGCGAGTAGCAGAAGAACAGATGGCATTCTGAGGTACCACGCAGCGAGCGGAATGCTGTGCGCCATGCTCCCACACAAACACAGGCACTGCAGGGTGCAGGGCGTTGGGGGGGGGGGGGCACCCTGGGCAGCATAAATTCCTCACAAAAGGCTGGCAAAAGTGGACATTAGTGCCTGGGCACTGTCCTTACCCCACCAGTGTAATTAATTATTTGTTTCTGAGCGGGACAGAAGCGTGCCATTACAGCGGCGGGGCTTCTTCCTCACCTCACCAGCACATCTATAGAGCGTTACAAGTCTATCACTATAGAGTTTATTATTTCCCAGACTGTGTACTTTTGACGCTGGGTTGTGAGCTGAAAAATCCCATCTGTCCCTCTGACAGATTTACTGTAGGTCTATCCCCCATAAGCCGATGTGTCTGTGGGTACTTGGTACATGTGTGTCAACATGTCGGTGGCTGAATGTTTTTCCCAAGAGGAAACTATATTAGGAATGCAGACATATGATGGTGGCCCTGTTGGCACCACCAATAACTGACTGGGTGAAAGTTTCAGTAATATCAGAGTGAGGTTGGATAAATCTGTGTCCCAGACACAGACGTAGAGAAAAGATGTGATGTTCATGGCTATGCTTCTTTTCCCTCAGGCCCCGCAAAAATGTTATTTTGCCCAGTTACTACACACTGATACTGACTCGGATACTGATTCCTATGTCGACCATAATATTTCCTGATTAGATCCAATATTGGCAAGGAGCATTCAGTACATGATTGTGGATATTAAGGACATATTAACATCACTGAGGACCCTGCTGTTCCTGACAAAGGGGTCTATATGTATGTATATATAGATATATAATGAAAGCTGATGTAACGTTCCTCCATCTCTGTTTGAGAAAGTCTGGGCCAGCTCGACAAGATGGTTTCAAATCCCCAAAAGGTTTCCGGTTGTTTATTCATTTCCTGCCGCGGACAGAATAAAGTGGGAATCACCCCCTGTTCTGCATGGGGCCCTGTCACAAATCCAGCGGATCGTATGCAGGAAGCTACATTATTTCTAGTTATGTAACCACGGGTACATTACTTAGACCTGCCATTACATGCGCATGGGTGAGTAGTAGTATTCAAGAATTGGTCGAATACCTTGTCATCCGATATAGATATCCTGGAGACATGGGATGCTCCTTACGTTGGATCATATCAAGGACACTGCAGCATACTTACGACTGCAAGGGATATAGGACTCTTGAGTTCACGGGCCAATTTCATGGCAGTCTCGGATAGGAGGGCATTGTGGATTCACCAAGGGAATGCTGATGCTGACTCCAAGAAGAAAGGGAGTCTCTTCCCTATGAAGGTGAAGCCTTGTTTGGCGATGGCCTAGTTAATTTGATCTCGGCAGCTCCCGCAGGTAAGTCAACCTTCTTGCCCTATGTTCCCTCTCAACGGATGAAGACGCATCATTATCTAACGCAGTCATTTTGGCCCAATAGATATGCAAGAAGTTAAGATTCCCCTTTCTTTGCAGGTAGAGGAAGGAGAAGAGGGAAGAGGTCTGTAGCCTCTTCAAGATCGCAGGAGCAGAGATCGTCCTCTGCTTCTGCCAAATCCACTGCATGACGCTGGGGCTCTCTTGCAGGAGCCCACACCAGTGGGGGCACGTCTAAAACACTTCAGTCAGTTCTGGATTAATTTGGACCTGGACTCGTGGGTTTTACAAATAGTGTCCCAAGGGTACAAACTGGGGTTTCAAGACGTTCCCCCTCACCGATTGTTCAAATCGGCCTTAGTCAGCAGGGAGAAGGCTTTTATTCAAGCCTCTTCGTGGTCCCGAAGCCGGAAGGCTCAGTCAGACCAATCTGAAATCTGAAATCCCTCAATTTCTACCTAAAGAAATTCAATTTCAAGATGGAATCTCTCAGGGTAGGGATCTCCAGTCCGGAGGAAGGAGATTTCATGGTTTTGGTAGACATAAGGATGCCTACTTACATGTTCCGTTTAGCCACTGCATCAAGCTACCTGAGGTTTGCAATTCAGTATTGTCATTACCAATTTCAGACGTTGCCGTTTGGTCTGTCCACGGCTCCGAGGATTTTCACCAGGGTGATGGCGGAAATGATGGTTCTCCTTCGCAAGCAAGGAGTCACAATTATCCCGTACTTGGATGATCTCTTGATAAAGGCGAGATCCAGGGACCAGTTGTTGCAAAACATTGCACTCTCCCTGACAGTTCTTCAACAACATGGTTGGCTCCTAAACTTGCCAAAATCGCAGTTGGTCCCAATGACGCGGTTGTTGTTTTTGGGAGTGATACTGGACACAGAAGAGGTTTTCTTCCAGTGGAAAGGCTATGGAGATCCAGAGTCTGGTCAAACAAATTCTGAAACCAGCAAGAGTGTTAATCCATCAATGCATTCGGTTGCTGGGGAAGATGGTTGCGGCCTACGAGGCCATTCAGTTTGGCAGGTTCCATGCTAGAGTGTTCCAGTGGGACCTGTTGGACAAGTGGTCCGGATCCCACCTACACATGCACCGGAGGATAATCCTATCTTCCAAGACCAGAATATCACTCCATTGGCGGCTGCACAGTTCTCACCTCCTAGAGGGGCGATGGTTCGGGATCCAGGACTGGATCCTAGGGACCACGGATGCAACCCTCCGAGGCTGGGGAGCAGTCACACAGGGGGAAAACATCCAAGGAAGATGGTCAAGTCGGGAAAGTTGTCTCCACATAAATGTTCTGGAGTTAAGGGCCATTTAATAACTGCAGACACAGTACGCACTGGGACGAGTGCCCTGCATCCTCTACGGACTAAGAGAAAAGGATTTACCGGTAGGTATTAAAATCCTATTTTCTCTAACGTCCTAGAGGATGCTGGGGACTCTGTAAGGACCATGGGGATAGACGGGCTCCGCAGGAGACATGGGCACTTTAAGAAAGACTTTAGTTCTGGGTGTGCAGTGGCTCCTCCCTCTATGCCCCTCCTCCATACCTCAGTTTGATACTGTGCCCAGTGGAAACTGTGTGCTTTTCAGGAGCTCTCCTGAGCTTTCTGACAGAAAGTATTTTGTTAGGTTTTTAATTTTCAGGGAGCACTGCTGGCAACAGACTCCCTGCATCGAGGGACTGAGGGGAGAGAAGCAGCCCTACTCTCTGAGTTGCAAGGTCCTGCTTCTTAGGCTACTGGACACCATTAGCTCCAGCGGGATTGGTACGCAGGATCTCACCCTCGCCGTCCGTCCCAGAGCCGCGCCGCCGTCCCCCTCGCAGAGCCGGAAGATAGAAGCCGGGTGAGTATGAGAAGAAAAGAGACTTCAGCGGTGGCAGAAGACTTCATGATCTTCACTGAAGTAACGCACAGCACTGCAGCTGTGCGCCATTGCTCCCATACACCTCACATACTCTGGTCACTGTAAGGGTGCAGGGCGCCCTGGGCAGCAATATAAACCTCTTTTTGCCAAAAATATAACATATATACAGCTGAGCACTGTATATATGTATGAGCCCCCGCCAATTTTACAGTTTAAGCGGGACAGAAGCCCGCCGCCGAGGGGGCGGGGCTTCTCCCTCAGCACTCACCAGCGCCATTTTTTCTCCACAGCACCGCTGAGGCAGCTCCCCAGACTCTCGCCTGCTGAAACCACGGTAGACAAGAGGGTTGAAAAGAGGGGGGGGGGGCACATAATTCGGCGCAAATTACATACAGCAGCACTACTGGGCAAACATTAAGTTACTGTGTTATTCCTGGGTTATATAGCGCTGGGGTGTGTGCTGGCATACTCTCTCTCTCTGTCTCTCCAAAGGGCCTTGTGGGGAAACTGTTTTCAGAAAAAGCATTCCCTGTGTGTGTGGTGTGTCGGTACACGTGTGTCGACATGTCTGAGGAAGAAGGCTATATTAGAGAGGAGCGGGAGCAAATTAATGTGGTGTCTCTGCGACAGCTGATTGGATGGATATGTGGAATGTTTTAAATGCTAGTGTAAACTCAGTGCACAAAAGATTAGACAAGGCTGAAGCTTTGGGACAGTCAGGGTCTCAACCCATGCCTGATCCTATGTCGCAGGGACTGTCAGGGTCTCATAAGCGCCCACTATCCCAGATTGTTGACACAGATACTGACACGGATTCTGACTCCAGTGTCGATTACGATGATGCAAAGTTACAGCCAAAATTGGCAAAATCCATTCGATATAGGATTATGGCAATAAAAGATGTTTTGCACATCACAGAGGAACCCCCTGTCCCTGACAAGAGGGTACATAAGTACAAGGGAAAGAAGCCTGAGGTAACCTTTCCCCCCTCACACGAGCTGAACGAGTTATGTGAAAAAGCCTGGGAATCTCAAGATAAAAGACTGCAGATTTCCAAAAGGATTCTTATGGCGTATCCTTTCCCATCAATGGATAGGTTAAGATGGGAATCCTCCCCTAGGGTGGACAAAGCATTAACACGCTTATCCAAGAAGGTAGCCCTCCCGTCCCAGGATACGGCTACCCTCAAAGAGTCTGCTAACCGCAAACAGGAGATAACCCTGAAGTCCATTTATACACATTCGGGTACCTTACTCAGATCGGCAATTGCGTCGGCCTGGGTGTGTAGTGCTGTAGCAGCATGGACGGATACCTTATCTGAGGGGATGGATACCCTAGATAAGGATACTATTTTATTGACCCTGGGGCATATAAGAGATGCTGTCCTATATGCAGTGCCAGATTAAGGTCCAAATGGGCCTGGAGCTGAAATTTCAAAAGGGCCTATTATGCGCTGCTGCTGGGGGTGTGACTAATGATGTGGGGGCAGTGCCGTAACTAGGCATTTTAGCGCTGTGTGCAAGAAACGACAGTGGCGCCCCCCCCTCCATGTAAGATAGGGGCAGTGCGCGCCGTAGGCGCGCTTCAAATTTATAGGGGCGTGGCTTCACGGGGAAGGGGCGTGGCCACAAAATAATAGCAATTCATACTACGGTGCACAGTAGCGCCACTACACCAGGTAGAGCCCCTTTTATACATTACAGCAGACAGCGTCCCCTTTTTTACACATTACAGCAGCCAGTCCCCCTTTTTACACATTGCGGCAGCCAGGCCCCCTTTTTACACATTGCGTCAGCCAGTCCCCCTTTTTACACATTGCGGCAGCCAGTCCCCCTTTTTACACATTGCGGCAGCCAGTCCCCCTTTTTACACATTGCGGCAGCCGGTCCTCCTTTTTACACATTGCGGCCGCCAGTCCCCCTTTTTACACATTGCGGCAGCCGGTCCTCCTTTTTACACATTGCGGCCGCCAGTCCCCCTTTTTACACATTGCGGCCGCCAGTCACCCTTTTTACACATTGCGGCAGCCAGGACCCCTTTTTACACATTGCGGCCGCCAGTCCCCCTTTTTACACATTGCGGACGCCAGTCCCCCTTTTTACACATTGCGGCAGCCAGGCCCCCTTTTTACACATTGCGGCAGCCAGGACCCCTTTTTACACATTGCGGCAGCCAGGCCCCCTTTTTACACATTGCGGCAGCCAGGACCCCTTTTTACACATTGCGGCAGCCAGGACCCCTTTTTACACATTGCGGCAGCCAGGCCCCCTCTTTACACATTGCGGCAGCCAGGCCCCCTCTTTACACATTGCGGCAGCCAGGCCCCCTTTTTACACATTGCGGCAGGCAGTCCCCTTTTCACACATTGCGGCAGACGGTGTCCCCCTGAGAGAGAGAGAGAGAGAGAGAGAGAGAGAGAGATACTTACCTTCTCCCCGCTGACAGGCTCCTCGTGCTGGCAGCTCCCTCGGTGCAGGCAGGTGAGAAGGAGGAGGAGGGAGGGGGAGCAGGGAGCCGCAGCAGCGCTATGTCATTGGTAGTAAGCGCCGCTGCAGCATCCCCTTCTTCTTCCGTATTGGCTGCCTGGCGCTGCTGTGGATGCTGGGATGAAGGATCCGCATCCCAGCATCCACAGCAGCGCCGAGCAGCCAATACAGAAGGAGAGGGGGATGCTGCAGCGGCGCTTACTACCAATGAAATAGCGCTGCTGCAGCTCCCTGCTCCCCCTCCCTCCTCCTCCTTGTCCGCTGCCCGGCGCACACAGCAGAGGCGGCATGTAATGAGTCAATTTGACTCATTACATGCCGCTGGCCGTGCGCCCTCAGGGCAACTGCGCTGTGTGCCAAGCCCACTTTGCACACACGTATTTACGGCCCTGTGTGGGGGAATGACCAGTGGTGTGGGGGAGTGGTCTGCGTAAATGGGCGTGATGTGAACAAAATTAAGAAAAAGGTGCCTACCTATAAAGGTGAGAAGTCCGCCAGTGAAAAGGCATCCTCCCTGCGGCATCCGCTCCAGGAGACTTCCAGGGCCGCTCCCTGAGTTCCCGGCCAATGACGTCCCTCCCCCCAGTGCGCGTGTTGTCATGACAACACTCCACGCTGGACGGGAGCATGTGGGGTCCATGCAGGGTGCTTTTTTCAAGGCTCTATGCTGTTTGTTCTACAGCATAGAGCCCTGAAAAAAGCGCCCTGTGCGGCACTGAAACGTTGGCAAGCTATGCCCTAATTGCATTTTTGCCACACTAAAGCACAATTTTTTTCACCAAGTCCACTGAGTGCCGCATGGTTCTTATACATCGTGAGGAGGGAAGTGACAGCCCCACTCCAGAGCAGACATCTTTTGTCTGCTTTGAGAAAGTTGCTTGAGTGGCACCGAAACGTAAGCCACATGACTCTGATGTAATGATACTTTTCCACTAAAGATTTTCTACATCTACTTGGAGTGCCGCAGTTTATTCAACACATTACACATTAACTGCTCAGTGATGGCACCCTGCATATAAGGATTCCAGCAAAGAGTGCTAGTTCATTCACATGGACTAATATATATATCTGCTCCGGTGCCCTCAGTATGAATGGTATACACAAACACTGTTCCCCCGTTGCTAGGGGAAACAAACAGCGGCACTCCAGAGGCTTAATGAAAAAAGTCAAAACTGTATTTAAATAATTTGTAAGAAATGCACCACCGACGTTTCAGGGTTTACACGCCCCTTCTTCAAGGTGACATACAACAAGACTATAGTGAGAAGCTTACCTTAAGTAAGTAGGAATTACTGCCACCAGCACACGGTGAGTCGAGCGCCACGTCTCCGTCCGCCGGCTATGACATGATCACCTCCGTGCCGTCCGTTGCCTAGTGACAGGGTACATCTGGGGGAACAGTGTTTGTGTGTGTGTGTGTGTGTTTATATATATATATATATATTTATATATATATATATATATATATATATACACACACACACACTCACACACACCACCACATACAGTACACTCACAAGTGCAAACTACACACACATAAAGTACACCCCCCCACATATACAGACACACAGTACACACTATACACACACAGTATACACACACAGTACACCCCCACAAAGTACACACACACACACACACACACACACACATAGATATATACACACAGTACACACTACACACACACACACACATATAGTATACATACATTCAGCACACATACAGTACACACACATACTGTATACAGTACACACGTACAGTATACACAATGTACAGTACACACACAGTATACACACACACAGTACACGCACATGGAGTAGACACACACACCATACATACAGTACACACACACACACACTGTTGATTCCATTAAACAAGAAGCCATTAAACTTACCAGGCTTCCTGCATCAGCAGCAGCTCCCCGTACAGTCTGGGGGCGGAGCTTGGGCCTGTAAGTGACAGGCTCAGGGCCCTGAGTGAAGGAGAGACTGGAGGGGAGGGGCGGCTACCACACTGCCTGCACGGATCTCAGGTGAGTGCTGGAGCCAGAGGAGGAGATGCACGGGAGAGAGCATGGGCGCTGGCAGTCTGTGACAGGAAAGAGATTATTCCTGTCACGGCTGTCACTCCTGTGGGCCTATTTGCAATGGGGGGCCTGGAGCTGCAGCTCCATCCGCCCCATTGTTAATCCGGCCATGCCTATATGTGTGTATGCAAAGTACAGGTGGTGCTGCAGGGCTCACACCCTTTTACTTGTCTTGTAGAGCAACTCTGGAGCTGTTATTGGATCCATCTGCTGCAGGCCTTCCCCCAGGAATGCTTGCACTAGTTGTTGCATTTGGTTTGTTGTTTGGGGGTGCTTCAGTATTAGGCAGCCTTCTGCCCTCCCACATTCATCTGAAAATGTGTTCTCCCTGCAGTTGTTGTCCCCAGATGAGAGTTCCCTTGTGCTTCCTCAGTTGAATCTCCTTAACTTGACGGGGGTGTGCCCGAGCAGCCGCCCTCCACAGCCCTATCCCAACACATACTTATCTTGCATATGAGATCTCTTGATCATGAAGATAGTTCTCACAGGGTGAGGTTCATCCATTACATTTTAAAGTAGGAAGGTACAAATTACATATTCGAATTACATATATGTGCTGGATTCAAATGTTTTCCCCCCTTCCTTTCTCAATTGTGCCCATCAGCAGCTATTCTTATGTTGCTGCCAATGGTTGTGACACATTTTTTTCTTCTGTGGGGTACACTGGACTCCACAAGGATTCATATTGGGGTGTAGAGTAGGATCTTGATCTGAGGCACCAACAAGCTCAAAGCTTTTGACTGTTCACAAGATACTCAGCGCCCCCTCCTCTATAACCTCGCTTCCATGAACAGGGAGCTCAGTTTGTAGTTGGTGCCTTCAGTAGCAGGCCACTTAACAGGGGGCTGCCTCAGGCAGCCTATTCTTAGCTATTAATTTTGACAAGAAAAGAAGAACTTTTTTAATAAGAATCTACAAGGGCTGCAGCAGGCTAGGTCTAATAGACATATTTACTGCAGCTCCATCACTCCCAGCGGCACAGTATACTCCAGTGCCCCGGTTGCTGGGTCACTGCAGCGGAGGCTCCGGTTTCTTCCTAAGGTCAGTCACACACACACCGCCCTCCGGGATCACGAGGCCGCTGATGAAAGGGTGGTAAGGGGCTTCTGTGCCCACTTTATACCGTGATCCAGCGTGGCTGTAGGGGGCGGGCCGTGTGCGCACTGGCGTGGACACTGATTACTGGGCAGCTGCTCCACTAGCCACCAGGGACAGTTAAGGAGCACAGCTCTGGGGGGTTTTCTCCTATATTAACCCCATTTTGTACTACCCGCAGTGCATTGTGATAGGTAATAGGGCCTGATTCAGGTTGGATTGCAATCGCAATAAGCAATCCAACTGCAAAAATTGCTAAGAGCATACGCATCCGCCTGCAGATAATGCGATCGCCTCTGCCTGTCAATCGGTGCAGGGGGGGGGGAGGGGGGTCAACAACACTCCATTTCCAAGTCGGAGATGGAGCGGTGCGGGGGCAGGGTTTTCAATATTGGGTCGGCAACGGAGAAACAGGAGGCGTGGTCAGAGCGGCTGCATGACATCACATGGGCCGGACTCCGCCAGTGGAGCCCCAGCGTCATGCAGTAGATTTTGTAGAGGCCGGGGAGGACTTCTGTTCCTGGGAGCTAGCTGTGTTGTGCATCTTTTTTCCTCTGCCCCTACCTCTGGCAAGAAAGGACGCACCTCGCACTTTCTTGTTTCTTTGTGACCGAAAGGACTGCATTTGATAATGCAGAGCTTTCTTATGCTGTGAGGGAACATAAGGTAAAAAATTTGATTTTCCAGCTGTAGCTGTGCGTGTTAATGCTTTGTCCATCCTAGGGGAGGATTCCCATCGTAACCTATCCGTTGATGGGAAAGGATACGCCATAAGAATCCTTTTGGAAATCTGCAGTCTTTTATCTGGAGATTCCCAAGCTTTTTCACATAACTCGTTCAGCTCGTGTGAGGGGGGAAAGGTTACCTCAGGCTTCTTTCCCTTGTACATATGTACCCTCTTGTCAGGGACAGGGGGTTCCTCTGTGATGTGCAAAACATCTTTTATTGCCATAATCCTATATCGAATGGATTTTGCCAATTTTGGCTGTAACTTTGCATCAACGTAATCGACACTGGAGTCAGAATCCGTGTCGGTATCTGTGTCAACAATCTGGGATAGTGGGCACTTATAAGACCCTGACAGTCTCTGCGACATAGGATCAGGGATGGGTTGAGACCCTGACTGTCCCAAAGCTTCAGCCTTGTCTAATCTTTTGTGCAATGAGTTTACACTAGCATTTAAAACATTCCACATATCCATCCAATCAGGTGTCGGCGGAGACACCACATTCATTTGCTCCCGCTCCTCTCTAATATAGCCTTCTTCCTCAGACATGTCGACACACGTGTACCGACACACCACACACACACACACAGGGAATGCTTTTTCTGAAGACAGTTTCCCCACAAGGCCCATTGGAGAGACAGAGAGAGAGAGTATGCCAGCACACACCCCAGCGCTATATAACCCAGGAATAACACAGTAACTTAATGTTTGTCCAGTAGCGCTGCTGTATGTCATTTGCGCCGAATTATGTGCCCCCCCTCTCTTTTTAACCCTCTTGTCTACCATGGTATAAGGAGGGGAGAGTACGGGCAGCTTCCTCTCAGCGGTGCTGTGGAGAAAAAATGGCGCTGGTGAGTGCTGAGGGAGAAGCCCCGCCCCCTCGGCAGCGGGCTTCTGTCCCGCTTAAACTGTAAAATTGGCAGGGGCTCATACATATACAGTGCCCAGCTGTATATATGTTATATTTTTGCCAAAAAGATGTTTATATTGCTGTCCAGGGCGCCCCCCCTGCGCCCTGCACCCTTACAGTGACCGGAGTATGTGAGGTGTATGGGAGCAATGGTGCACAGCTGCAGTGCTGTGCGTTACCTCAGTGAAGATTATGAACTCTTCTGCCGCCTCTGAAGTCTTCTTTTCTTCTCATACTCACCCTGCTTCTATCTTCTGAATCTGCAAGGGGGACGGCGGCGCGGCTCTGGGACGGACGGCGAGGGTGAGATCCTGCGTACCAATCCCTCTGGAGCTAATGGTGTCCAGTAGCCTAAGAAGCAGGACCTTGCAACTCAGAGAGTAGGGCTGCTTCTCTCCCCTCAGTCCCTCGATGCAGGGAGTCTGTTGCCAGCAGTGCTCCCTGAAAATTAAAAACCTAACAAAATACTTTCTGTCAGAAAGCTCAGGAGAGCTCCTGAAAAGCACCCAGTCTCAACTGGGCACAGTATCAAACTGAGGTATGGAGGAGGGGCATAGAGGGAGGAGCCAGTGCACACCCAGAACTAAAGTCTTTCTTAAAGTGCCCATGTCTCCTGCGGAGCCCGTCTATCCCCATAGTCCTTACGGAGTCCCCAGCATACTCTAGGACATTAGAGAAACTAGAATTTTAATACCTACCGGTAAATCCTTTTCTCTTAGTCCGTAGAGGATGCTGGGCACCCGTCCCAGTGTGTACTGTGTCTGCTGTTATTAAATGGCCCTTAACTCCAGAACATTTATGTGGAGACAACTTTCCTGACTTGACCATCTTCCTTGGACGTTTTCCCCCTGTGTGACTGCTCCCCACCTCGAAAGGGTTGCATCCGTGGTCCCTAGGATCCAGTCCTGGATCCCGAACCATCGCCCCTCTAGGAGGTGAGAACTGTGCAGCCACCAATGGAGTGAGATTCTGGTCTTGGAAGACAGGATTATCCTCCGGTGCATGTGTAAGTGGGATCCGGACCACTTGTCCAACAGGTCCCACTGGAACACTCTGGCATGGAACCTGCCAAACTGAATGGCCTCGTAGGCCAAAACCATTTTCCCCAGCAACCGAATGCATTGATGGATTAACACTCTTGCTGGTTTCAGAATTTGTTTGACCAGACTCTGGTTCTCCATAGCCTTTCCACTGGAGGAAAACCTCTTCTGTGTCCAGTATCACTCCCAAAAACAACAACCGCGTCATTGGGACCAACTGCGATTTTGGCAAGTTTAGGAGCCAACCTGTTAGGGTCTCCTGCCCTGTGCTGCCACGTCGTCATGGCAACCGGGAGACAAGTGCTAGTGGAGTAACCTGAGCGCAGCTGATACTCCGGTTCGGGTCTTTTGCTGTGCAGTGGTTATAGGCTCTGTGCACGGCAGGGGATCCGGTGCTGGTTTTTGTGCTCACAGTCTGTGAGGTCTGAGTGGGGCGTGGACAGCACCTGCTTTATAAGGCCTCTTTTCAGGGTAAGCAGATGCTGCTGAATCTCTGTTGGTTAGTCAGTTCATGAAAGTTAGCCAGTACTGTGTAGCTTTGTATTTGTTTGTTGCTTACTGCAAATAGGCCTGGGGATTTGGTATTACACTCTGCCAATCCAGACCTAGCAGTAAGACTGGAGTCAGTCGTTTAGCTTGCTGGGGTTCTGTTATTACTCTGTGAACTTAGCAAGTTTGCGGCTGTATTCTAACACTTGCCTGTCTAATCCTGTCTCACTGTGCTAGGTGTCAGGGGTCAGTTTAGTGGCAGTAAGCTTAAACCTGTGCACTGCAAGTGAGAATCAGGATTGTGGAGGCTCTCCTTGTGTCTATCATTCCATCTCTGACCAAGGAGTTTACTGCCACACCCGTTGGTAACCCTTTAGGGTTTTGCTGTTGCCCTTAGCAACAGCATTTCGGGTTCTCTACGTATTAAAACACAACATCTTGCTTTTTACATCTGAGCAGTTCTAATACAAGGGAGATACCCAGTTCCTTAGCCTCTGGGCTTCTCTGTTCACTGTGTGTGTATTTTGTTACCCTATCACCTTCTGTGTACGTTATGTCATATTCCCCAGTTTGTCTGTGAGTCCATTTGTTTTGCATAACAGTTCAAACACCAGTACATTCCTGCAGACACTGGAGTGCATAACAGTTCTGACACTAGTACTTTCCTGCAGGCACTGGTGTGCATAACATATTCAGCAGCCTAATACTCCTGTTGAAATTTTGTGGGAATATGGAGCATACCCCTCAAAATACGTTGCAACAGGTGGTCGATCAGGTGCAGGTCCTGACTCGACAATTTAATGATTTGTCCATTAAAATGCACACCTCCCAGGCTGCTGGTGGAGCTTTCGCAGCAGCAGCACCTGCAGGGGTTAAGGAGCCGAAAGTAAATCTCCCGGATCGTTTTTCTGGAGATCGCTCGCAGTTCTTTTGTTTCAAGGAGAGCTGCAAGCTATACTTCCGGCTTAGGCCTCAGTCTTCTGGGTCGGAGATTCAGCGGGTGGGCATAGTGATTTCCTTGCTACAAGGAGACCCACAGGTCTGGGCATATGGGTTGCAGCCTGACTGTCCGTCGCTTAAAAGTGTTGATGCTTTTTTTACGGCACTGGGCATGTTGTATGATGACCCTGACAAGACGGCCTCAGCCGAGGCTCAGATTTCGATCCTTAAGCAAGGGCGAAGGCCAGTTGAGGTTTACTGTACGGAGTTTCGGAGGTTGGCCCATGATACCCAGTGGAATGACCCAGCCCTGAGACACCAGTACCGAAGAGGTCTTTCTAACCAGATAAAGGACCAACTGGTACAATATCCCTTGCCTGATAGCTTGGATCAGCTCATGCAGTTATCCATCCGGGTGGATAGACGGCTGAGAGAGCGTAGGCTTGAAAGGGAGACTGAGATTTCCTTCCTTCCCAAGGGAACCTCAGACTCTGAGGAATTTTCTGAGGAGCCTATGCAGATTGGGGCTACCCGCCTCTCCTCGCGTGAGAAGACGCGGAGGAGACAGCAGGGGTTGTGTTTGTACTGTGGGAATAAAGGTCATGTGGTAGTATCATGCCCAGAAAAGCCGGAAAACTTCAGGGCCTGAGGGTGATGGGAAATATCCTGTCAGGCCAGAAGTCAGAATTTCCCAAGAAGACTTTTATCATTCCGGTGACCTTGAAGATCCTCGGTCAAACTGTCAAGACTGAGGCCTTTGTGGACAGTGGGGCCGACGGGGTTTTTATGGACCGCCAATTCGCCCTAAAACACTCTGTTCCCTTAGTACCCTTGGCATCGGAAATTGAGATTTGTGGGTTAAACGGGGAACCATTATCCCAAGGTAAAATTACCTCTTGCACTAGCCAGATTTCTTTGTTTATTGGAGCCACACACTCTGAAAAATTGTCCTTTTATGTGACTGTCTGTACTTTTGCCCCATTGGTGTTGGGGTTACCCTGGTTAAGGGCCCACAATCCTCAATTTGACTGGGTCTCTGGGGAGATTCTTAGTTGGGGTACTGATTGTTTCAGGAGTTGCTTGAGCCTTCCAGTCAGGCTCTCGCAGCTAAGTTTGCCAGGATTGCCAGGGTGTTATGCAGATTTTGCGGACGTGTTCTCCAAAAAAGTTGCAGAGGTACTACCTCCCCATCGCCCCTATGACTGTGCCATTGATTTGTTGCCAAATGCTAAGCTTCCCAAGAGCAGGTTGTACTCCCTGTCACGTCCTGAGACTCAGGCTATGGCAGAGTACATTCAGGAGAACTTGGCTAAGGGATTTATCAGACCTTCACAGTCTCCAGTTGGGTCGGGGTTCTTCTTCGTGGGTAAAAAGGACGGTTCGTTGCGACCCTGCATCGACTTCAGGGAATTGAACCGTATCACGATTAAAAACTCATACCCACTGCCTCTCATTTCGGTCTTGTTTGACCAGCTTCGTACTGCCACCATTTTTTCTAAGATTGACCTACGCGGTGCGTACAATCTAATCCGAATAAGAGAGGGGGATGAATGGAAGACTGCCTTTAATACCCACTCAGGGCATTATGAATATTTGGTGATGCCTTTTGGGCTCTGTAATGCCCCGGCAGTCTTCCAGGATTTCATGAATGATGTGCTCAGGGAATATTTGGATAGATTCTTAGTTGTATACTTAGATGACATCCTAATCTTCTCCCATTCCCTGGAGGAACATCGGAAGCATGTACGCTTAGTCCTCCAGAAACTCAGAGACCACCGGCTTGGGGCGAAGCTGGAGAAGTGCGAATTTGAAGTTCAGCAAATCGCATTTCTAGGATATATTATCTCCCCAGAAGGTTTCCAAATGGAGGGTTCCAAGGTACAGGCAGTCCTGGATTGGGTGCAGCCCACTAGTTGAAGGCGCTTCAGCGTTTCCTGGGCTTTGCGAATTTTTATAGACGATTTATCGCTGGATTTTCGTCTATAGTGGCGCCCTTGGTGGCACTCACTAAGAAAGGGGCGGATGTTGCTCACTGGTCTTGTGAGGCTAAAGCGGCTTTTGCCCGTCTCAAAAGGGCATTTGTTTTGGCCAAGGTGCTGCGACACCCAGATACAGAGCGTCCTTTTGTGGTGGAGGTGGATGCCTCTGAGATGGGTATTGGGGCAGTGCTTTCTCAGATGGGAGTGTCTGATAATCGCCTTCATCCCTGTGCTTACTTTTCCCGTAAATTTTCGCCTGCCGAGATGAATTATGACGTGGGTAACCGGGAATTGTTGGCTATTAAGGATGCACTCGAGGAGTGGAGACACTGGCTTGAGGGGGCTAAGTTTGTGGTCTCAATTCTCACTGACCATAAGAATCTGGCATATTTAGAGTCAGCGAAGCGTCTCAATGCCAGGCAGGCACGATGGGCTTTGTTTTTTGCTCGCTTTAATTTTTTGATAACATATCGCCCTGGGTCAAAAAACATCAAGGCTGATGCGCTCTCGCGGAGTTTTGCTCCAATCCAGGAGACCACCGAGGAGCCGTTGCCCATTGTTTCCCCATCATGTATTAAAGTGGGCATTACCCAGGACCTCTTATCATTAGTCCTTAGAGCACAGGAGCAGGCTCCTCCAGACCTTCCGGTAGGTCTTTTGTTTGTGCCTCCTAGGTTAAGACAGCGAGTGTTCCTGGAATTTCATGCCAAGAAGTCGGCAGGTCACCCGGGTATTGCCAGAACTCGGGAGTTGCTATCTAGGGCGGTGTGGTGGCCCTCGGTGGCTAAGGATGTGGATCAGTGGGTTCGGGCATGTGACATCTGTGCCCGAAATAAGACTCCTAGAGGGGTTCCTGTTGGCCCATTACATCCACTCTCTATCCCATCTAAGCCATGGACCCACATTTCAATGGATTTTGTGGTGGACTTGCCCAAATCCTCGGGGATGACAGCCATCTGGGTTGTCGTTGACAGGTTTTCGAAGATGGCGCACTTCGTTCCACTGGTTGGGCTGCCATCAGCCAGACGCCTGTCTGAATTATTTATGCTGCATGTTGTGCGTCTCCACGGGTTGCCACTTGATGTGGTCTCTGACCGCGGATCCCAGTTTGTGGCCAAATTCTGGAGGGCATTTTGTTCCGATCTCCAGATTTCTGTCAGCTTGTCGTCAGGCTACCATCCGCAGTCTAATGGGCAGACTGAAAGGGTGAACCAGTCCTTGGAGCAGTTCCTCAGGTGTTATGTCTCCAAGTGTCAGACTGACTGGGTTGCTCATCTGTCCATGGCGGAGTTTGCCTATAACAACGCGGCTCACTCTGCTACAGGGATCTCTCCCTTCCTTTGTGTGTATGGGCATCATCCTAAGGCCAATTCTTTTGACCCCCTGGACTCCACGCCTGGTGGTTCCTCTGTGGTTTCGGTCCTTAGAGGTATTTGGCGGAAAGTGAAGAAAGCCCTTGTGTCTGTGTCATTAGTGACCAAAAGGGTTTTTGATAAGCGGAAAAGACCCTGCAGCTTCAAATTAGGAGACTTCGTCTGGTTGTCTACCAAGAATTTGAAGTTGAGACAGCCATCTCATAAGTTAGGGCCCCGGTTCATCGGCCCTTATAAGATCACCAGGGTTATCAATCCGGTGGCATTTCAGTTAGATCTGCCCCGTTCTTTGGGTATCAATAAAACATTTCATTGTTCCCTTTTAAAACGGGCAATTAGTAATCCTTCTTCCAGTGGAAGACCTTCCCCTCTTCTGATACGTGGCCAGAGGGAGTTTGTTGTTGAAAGGATTCTTGACTCCAAGGTGGTTCGGGGTCGGCTGTCATTTTTGGTGCACTGGAAGGGGTATGGCCCGGAGGAGCGGTCGTGGGTGCGCAGTTGTGATCTTCATGCCCCCAGACTGATACGCTCTTTCTTCTCGCAGTTCCCCGATAAACCCGGTGGTAGGGGTTCTTTGACCCCTCGTCAGAGGGGGGGTACTGTTAGGGTCTCCTGCCCTGTGCTGCCACGTCGTCATGGCAACCGGGAGACAAGTGCTAGTGGAGTAACCTGAGCGCAGCTGATACTCCGGTTCGGGTCTTTTGCTGTGCAGTGGTTATAGGCTCTGTGCACGGCAGGGGATCCGGTGCTGGTTTTTGTGCTCACAGTCTGTGAGGTCTGAGTGGGGCGTGGACAGCACCTGCTTTATAAGGCCTCTTTTCAGGGTAAGCAGATGCTGCTGAATCTCTGTTGGTTAGTCAGTTCATGAAAGTTAGCCAGTACTGTGTAGCTTTGTATTTGTTTGTTGCTTACTACAAATAGGCCTGGGGATTTGGTATTACACTCTGCCAATCCAGACCTAGCAGTAAGACTGGAGTCAGTCGTTTAGCTTGCTGGGGTTCTGTTATTACTCTGTGAACTTAGCAAGTTTGCGGCTGTATTCTAACACTTGCCTGTCTAATCCTGTCTCACTGTGCTAGGTGTCAGGGGTCAGTTTAGTGGCAGTAAGCTTAAACCTGTGCACTGCAAGTGAGAATCAGGATTGTGGAGGCTCTCCTTGTGTCTATCATTCCATCTCTGACCAAGGAGTTTACTGCCACACCCGTTGGTAACCCTTTAGGGTTTTGCTGTTGCCCTTAGCAACAGCATTTCGGGTTCTCTACGTATTAAAACACAACATCTTGCTTTTTACATCTGAGCAGTTCTAATACAAGGGAGATACCCAGTTCCTTAGCCTCTGGGCTTCTCTGTTCACTGTGTGTGTATTTTGTTACCCTATCACCTTCTGTGTACGTTATGTCATATTCCCCAGTTTGTCTGTGAGTCCATTTGTTTTGCATAACAGTTCAAACACCAGTACATTCCTGCAGACACTGGAGTGCATAACAGTTCTGACACTAGTACTTTCCTGCAGGCACTGGTGTGCATAACACAACCATGTTGTTGAAGAACTGTCAGGGAGAGTGCAATGTTTTGCACCAACTGGTCCCTGGATCTCGCCTTTATCAGGAGAACATCCAAGTACGGGATAATTGTGACTCCTTGCTTGCGAAGGAGAACCATCATTTCCGCCATCACCCTGGTGAAAATCCTCGGAGCCGTGGACAGACCAATTGGCAACGTCTGAAATTAGTAATGACAATCCTGAATTGCAAACCTCAGGTAGCTTGATGCAGTGGCTAAATGGGAACATGTAAGTAGGCATCCTTTAAGTTTACCAAAACCATGAAATCTCCTTCCTCCGGACTGGAGATCACTACCGTGAGAGATTCCATCTTGAAATTGAATTTCTTTAGGTAGAAATTGAGGGATTTCAGATTTCAGATTGGTCTGACTGAGCCGTCCGGCTTCGGGACCACGAAGCGGCTTGAATAAAAACCTTCTCCCTGCTGACTAAGGCTGATTTGAACAATCGGTGAGGGGGAACGTCTTGAAACCCCAGTTTGTACCCTTGGGACACTATTTATAAAACCCACGAGTCCAGGTCCGAATGAATCCAGAACTGACTGAAGAGTTTTAGACGTGCCCCCACTGGTGCGGGCTCCTGCAAGAAAGCCCTAGCGTCATGCAGTGGATTTGGCAGAAGCAGAGGACAATCTCTGCTCCTGCAATCTTGAAGAGGCTACAGACCTCTTCCCTCTTCTCCTTCCTCTACCTGCAAAGAAAGGGGAATCTTAACTTCTTGCATATCTATTGGGCCGAAATGACTGCATCAGATAATGATGCGTCTTTATCCGTTGAGAGGGAACATAGTGCAAGAAGGTTGACTTACCTGCGGGAGCTGCCGAGATCAAATTAACTAGGCCGTCGCCAAACAAGGCTTCACCTTCATAGGGAAGAGACTCCCTTTCTTCTTGGAGTCAGTATCAGCATTTCCTTGGTGAATCCAGATATACAGGGAATGGGGGGAAGGGGATGTGTTCTGCACCAGCTATTAAATTCTAAATATTTGTATGAAGAGGCCCCAATAAATGTCCATCAGTTATATTAAATATTAATTGTAGGACGTTCGGGGGTGCTACCAGAGACAAGTAATGTTATGCAGGAAAGGAGAAGAGAAAAGAATGTCTCTTTTGCTGGCGCACAAATGATGATTTAAAAATTAACTTTTAATAAATTCGTTAAAATTGTCTAAACACGAAATAAAGTACAATAAGTTTGTATAATGTAATTACCATATATAATAAATGGAAATACATTTATTAATATCAAGGTTCGCTACCTGTGTTGTGTCTTTATTATTGATCCAAATTGACTATATCAATTAGTCTGATACTGAATTACTGGACACTATGTAATATTAGTTGAATGTATATTAGTAATTCACTTGACAAATGTCAGAACCTGGCAATAGTTCTACATATCATACACTTACAGCACTCTTTCCACAATATTTTCCCTTTATTCCAGATCAAATGGTATAATCCCCCACAGTAATTATTCCTGTTGTAGTATAGTACAGTATGGTTGCTGGGGACGTCTTTAATGAAAAGAGAGGGAACATCTAATGTGTCTCCTTATGGGTAAAATACTTGCAAGCTAAGTGCTATGAATAGCATCAGCATGTAGATAAATGCTGAGTGTTAGGTGAGTAATGCAGATAAATAGGAATATCTAATAATTCTATAGAATAGTGGGTGAATTATTAGATATCCCTATTTATCTGCACCTCTAAGCACACTATTTGACTGTCCACACCCTGCTGTGCCTATTACCCATCTCCTCCACCACCCTCAACACTGACCCACACATCATTCACCCACAAAGATACAATAAAGGTAGTTTGGATAAATTAGCTAAATGAAATGGATTTAACCAATTTATCTAAATGACCATTTTTGGATGTTTTCCAGTGTTTGGGAGCAAATGGTCAATTGTCATTTGCTGCCACATATTAGCATAATTTTGTTTCAACTAGAAAAAAAAATTGGACAGATAATCTAAGTGTGGATCCAGTTTAATGCTGATTTCAGAGCCAACTATAGACTTGATTGAGGTACTGTGTCCCCGGTACCAAATACCAATTAAAATAATATTGTGAGGTGTGAGGTGTTAAAAAAAGACTGAAAATGAGTGGAAATTATGGTTATTGAGGTTAATAATACTATGGGATCAAAATGACCCCCAAATTCTATGATTTAAGCTGTTTTTTAGGGTTTTTTGAAAAAAACACCGGAATCCAAAACACACCCGAATCCGACAAAAAAATTTCGGTGAGGTTTTGCCAAAACGCGTCCGAACCCAAAACACGGCCGCGGAACCGAACCCAAAACCAAAACCCGAAAAATTTCCGGTGCACATCACTACTTAATTAGAACTTCTGTCAATGTGAATTAATTATTGGACTCAACCATGGTTATCCTTAAAACCCAGGGGTCTATTTAAGATCGATCTTAATCGATGTTGGGCTTCCAGGTTGAAAAAAACACACATTTACTAACATTTTAAAATTTATATAAAAAATCATCTGTTCGTAAATGCAGTGCACATGGTTTTGCCCAACTGCTAACAAAATTCCTGCTGCGATCAACTTGGAATTACCCCCATCGATTGATGTTTTCACACTGCTCGTTCCAACCCCAAAAACTATGAAGAGGATGGGGGCATGTGCCTACATTTTCTCCGGGTGCCCCGCAGAAAATGCGAATGCCTCTGCCTGTCAATCAATAGAGGGCGTACCTTCGCAGGTATATCGCGATCATGAGCCATGTCTCCCATTTTTGTCATTATAGGTGCTCTGTGAGCTGCTGACCATGCCCCAGCCCCTCTGTCTCCCGTGAATAGACATTGGGGCTTATTCAGACCAGATCGCTTCAATTTATTTTCACCCAGCGGGCAATCAGGTCTGCACTGCACATGCGTATGCGCCACAATGCGTAGGTGCACAAGAAGATTGACAAGAAGAGGGTGTTTGTGTGGGTGGCAACTGAATGTTTCTAGGGAGTGTCCGGAAAAACACTGGAGGGACCCGGCGTTTTGTGGGAGGATTTGTGACGTCACCTCAATGGCTGAGTAAGTGCTGAGCTGTGCAGCTCTTGTGCACATGTGATCACACACCTGCACAGCAAATTTTCCCTTCCGCTGTAGGCGGCAACCACCTGATCACAGGGATGCAAAAAACACACCCTAGCGATCAGGTCTGAATTACCCACAATGTGCATATTTGCAGAGCAACAAGCTACAGGGAGCCTTCCACCCCCCCCCCTTCCCCATGACTATGGGACACTGGGGGGGGGGGGGGGTTATTTGGGTTAGCTGGACATTCCCAAAAAAAGTGACTGTCCTGCAAAAATTGGGTTAGTTGGGAGGTATGTGCAAATACATTTATTGTTTTGCATGCAGGGTAAATACTGGCTTCTTTGACATTTAGCCACAAATGCTGCACAGTTGAATTACAGTATTACACTGCAATTAACAGTTATGCTAGGACATTCCTTCTCCCAAAATCTACCTCTCTCTGCATGTTACATCTGTCCCACAGTGGCGTGCGGTGAGGTCAGTGGCTAGTGAGGCACTACAGCCATAATGTCCGCCGAATCCTGCCGATGACCCTTAGCCAATGCCCGCTACTGCCTCTGAGCCGATACCCACTGCCACCGCCAATGGCTTACAAACTCTCCCACAATCAACTGACCCAGCCCTCCACCACTAATTTCTATCTCAGTCCGATGCCGCCAATGCCCGCTGCCTGCCTGCTCATTGTTCTTGTGATATATTATACATTTTTAAAGAAAAAAAATGAGTGTTTGGGACTGGGAAGGGTGAGGGAGGAGGACATGAATGCAATTTTGTTGTCCAGGGCTTCCATTAACTTAAAGGAGAAGGGTCTGAATGGGTTAAAAAAATGTGTGAGGTCCCCCCTCCTTAGTATAACCAGCCTCTTTGAGCCGGTCCTGGTTATTTAAATACTGGGGGAAAAATTGGACAGAGGTTCCCCGTATTTAGACAACCAGCACCGGGCTCTTAGACGGGTCCTGGTTCCAAAAATACGTGGGACAAAATATGTAGGGGTCCCCCATATTTTTAAAACCAGCACCGGGCTCCACTAGCCAGAGAGATAATGCCACAGCCAGGGGACACTTTTATGTAGGTCCCTGCTGCCCTGGCATTACCCCTCCAACTAGTCACCCCTGGCCGGGGTTCCCTGGAGGAGTGGGGATCCCTTAAATCAAGAGGTTCCTCCCCTCGAGGCACCCAAGGGCCAGGGGTGAAGCCCGAGGCTGTCCCCAGCACCCCTGGGTGGTGGGTGCCGGGCTGATAGCCATATGTGTAAAAAAAGAATATTGTTTTTTTTTTGTGGAACTACAAGGCCCAGCAAGCCTCCCCCACTTGCTGGTACTTGGAGAACCTCAAGTACCAGCAGGCGGGGAAATAACGGGCTCGCTGGTACCTGTAGTTCTACAACAACAAAAAATACCCAAATAAAAACACAAACACACACACCGTGACAGTAAAATTATTGAGACAGGCTGTAGCATGTGGATGCATGTAACCCTATAAAAGTGATGGATTGGGTGACTATTACAATACCCTCTGTTGCTGTCTGAAAAATGATGGATATATAGATTGCTCTGCCGAGATATGTTTTTTTTCTAAAATGCACCACAGGTATGGATGGATAGTATACTTGACGACACAGAGGTAGGTAGAGCAGTGGCCTACTGTACCGTACTGCTATATATTATATTATTTATTATTATTATCCTTTATTTATATGGCGCCACAAGGGTTCCGCAGCACCAAATTACAGAGTACATAAACAAATAATCAAACAGGAAAACAGCAACTTACAGTTGATGACAATATAGGACAAGTACAGGGTAAATAAACATAGCTACATCAGCAGATGACACTGGAATAAGTATCAGGTGGCAGAAGACTGCTGGATTTGGTGCAGCTGAAGATTATTAAAGTAAGAAAAGAGTAAGCACATGAGGGAAGAGGGCCCTGCTCATGAGAGCTTACATTCTAAAGGGGAGGGGTAGACAGACAGGGGTGAGACAGATGGGGTACATAGAGAGCGTGGAACAGAGGTTTAGGATGAGATTTGGCTGGGTTTGGTGAAGAAGTGGGTCTTGAGAGCCCATTTGAAGTTTTGTAGAGAGGTGGAGAGTCTGAGGGGGAGAGGTAGGGAATTCCAGAGAAGTGGTGCAGCACGTGAAAAATCTTGGAGGTAGGAGTTGGAGGAAGTAATCCGTAGGCAGGAGAGTCGGCGTGCATTAGCAGAGCGAAGAGGACGGGTGGGAGTGTAAAGCGAGATAAGATCAGAGATGTAGATGGGAGAGGAGTGGGTGAGGGTTTTGTAAGCAAGTGTGAGAAGCTTGAAATGGATTCTGAAAGGGAAGGGGAGCCAGTGAAGGACTAGTAAGAGAGGAGAGGTGGACGTAGTGCATTTGGTGAGGAAAATGAGCCGGGCAGCAGCATTGAGGATAGATTGGAGTGGAGAGAGGTATTTGTCAGGAATGCCAGTCAGGAGGAGATTACAGTAGTCCAGTCTGGAGATGACCAGTGAGTGGATAAGAGTCTTAGTAGCATCCTGGGTCAGAAAGGGTCTGATCCTGGAAATATTTTTTAGATGAAAACGGCAGGTTTGTGAGAGGTGCTGAATGTGTGGTTTGAAGGAGAGGGAGGAGTCAAGGATTACTCCAAGACAGCGCACTTGGGGGGTAGAGGAGATAGTAGTGCCATCAATAGATAATGAGATTGTAGGAGGTGAGGTTATGCGGGAGGGAGGGAAGATGATCAGCTCGGTCTTAGACATGTTAAGTTTAAGAAAGCGCTGGGACATCCAGGAAGAGATAGCAGAGAGACAGTTGGAGATACGAGTGAGGAGAGTAGGGGAGAGGTCTGCAGAGGAAAGATAGATTTGAGTGTCATCAGCATAGAGATGATATTGGAAACCAAAAGAACTAATGAGCTTACCTAGTGAGGACGTATAGAGAGAGAAGAGGACCAAGGACAGAACCTTGGGGTACCCCTACAGTTAGTGGAAGTGAGGGGGAGGTGGAGTCATGAGAGGAGACAGAGAATGAACGGTCAGAAAGGTAGGACGACAACCAAGAGAGGGCAGTGTTACGCAGACCAATGGAGTGAAGGATTTGCAGTAGGAGAGGATGGTCCACAGTGTCAAAAGCAGCAGAGAGATCAAGTAGAATAAGTAGAGAGTAGTGTCCCTTAGATTTAGCAGCATGGAGGTCATTGCATACTTTTGTAAGGGCAGTTTCAGTGGAGTGGAGAGGACGGAAGCCAGACTGGAATGGGTCAAGCAGTGAGTGTGAGGAAAGAAAGGAAGTAAGGCGGTTGTAGACAATACGCTCAAGGAGTTTGGAGGCAAAAGGGAGAAGAGAGATGGGTCGGTAGTTGGAGAGAGTGTTTGGATCAAGGGTAGGTTTTTTTAAGAATAGGAGAGATGAGAGCGTGCTTGAAGGCAGAGGGGACAGTGCCTGATGAGAGGGAGAGATTGAGAAGGTGGGAAAGATGGGAACAAGCAGAAGAAGAGATGTGGCAGAGGAGGCGGGAGGGGATAGGGTCAAGTGGGGAGGTGGTGAGGGGACAGGAACAAATGAGGGCCATGACTTCCTCTCCAGATGCATGGGAGAAAGATGACAGAGTTGGTGCGAGGGATGGGGAGGGTTGGTAAGGGATGGGAGAAGGCTGGTTACTGATAGTCTGGTGTGATGTGATGTCCTGACGTATGGAGTCAATTTTGGATGTGAAGTAAGTGGCAAAGTCAAGAGCAGAGAGTGAGGAAGGGAGACGAGGTGGAGGTGGGCAGAGGAGTGAGTTGAGAGTGGCAAAGAGGCGCCGGGGGTTGGAAGACTGGGAGGAGATGAGGTTCTTGAAGTATGACTGTTTAGCAAGAGAAAGGGCAGCACTGAAGGAAGAGAGCATAAGTTTGAAATGGAGGAAGTCTGCCTTAGAGCGTGATTTCCTCCAGTGTCGCTCAGCAGTACGTGAGCATTTTTGCAGATATCTGGTGCATTTGGTGTGCCAGGGTTGAGGTGTTAATTTGAGAGGGTGAACAGTGGTTGGTGGAGCAACAGAGTCAAGAGCAGAAGTAAGGGAAGCATTGTATGTGGAAGTGGCTTGTTCAGGGCATGAGAGAGAGAGAGAGAATAGGAGAGAGAAGTGAGTCAAACAGGGAGGAAAGGAATGTGGTGTCAATAGCTTCAATGTTACGCTTAGTGATGGTAGCCTTAGGAGGTTGAGATGGGGAAGTCGAGAGAGATAGGTTGAAGGAGAGCAGGTGGTGGTCAGAGAGGGGAAATGGGGAGTTGGAAAAATCAGAAATATCACAGCGGTGAGTGAAGACCAGATCCAGTGAGCTCCCATTCACATGGGAGGGTGAGGAGGTCCACTGGGAGAGACCAAGTGAAGAGGTGAGGTTAAGGAGTTTAGAGGCAGGGGATTGTGTGGGGATGTCAATAGGGATGTTGAAATCGCCTAGGATAATGGTGGGAATGTCAGAAGAGAGGAAGTGAGGAAGCAAAGTTGTCGATGAATTTGGAAGCAGTGCCAGGGGGGCGGTAAATGACAGCTACTCTAAGATGGACTGGTTGGAAGAGGCATATGGCGTGGACCTCAAATGTAGAGAATATAAGGGATGGTTCTGGTGGTATGAGTTGGTAGGAGTTACTAGAAGGTAAAAGGACCCCAACACCACCCCCATGGCGACCCCCAGGTCGGGGTGTGTGTGTGAATGTAAGGCCTCCAGCAGAGAGAGCAGCAGCAGAAGTAGTGTCAGAGGGCGTAATCCAAGTTTCAGTAATGGCTAGTAGGTGTAGGGAGTTGGAAATGAAAAGGTCATGAGTGGGGACCAGTTTGTTATAAACAGATCTGGCATTCCAGAGGGCACAGGATAGGGGGTATGAGTTTGTGGGAGAGATGTGAATTAGATTTTCAGGGTTGCTGTAGCGATGAGGTGGGATTAACTTTGAGGGCAGGGATGATGAGAGAGTAGTGATGGTACGGGTGCCTGAGCTAGGAGGGGAAACTGCAGGAGGTGGGCAGGGAGGGAGGTCAGTGTGATGTGGATGGGGGTGTGGGGAGGTGACAGGGAAGGACGAGAGGGAGCAGGGCTGAGTTGTGGGGTAGCAGGACCATGGGGCAGAGGTGAATGAAAGTGGGGTAACAGGAAAGGTGGGGGAAGGAAACAGAGGGATGGAGGGGAGACAGAGGAGGGGAGAGAGGAGGAGGTGGAGGAGACTAGGGGGGAAGGCTAAAGATACATTATTAGGTAGACACTGAGTGATGTGGGGAGTATAAGAAAACCTTGACATAGTGTTAAGTAGGTAAATAGGTTGTCAAAGTCAGAAAAATATCACGATGCACACTGCCATATTTGCACCTCATATGTGTCCCTGCTGCGCATGCGTGCGCTCTCCCGTGCGTGCGCATACTCGCTGTTGCGGGCACCCGCAGGCGCACGGTGTGCGCATTTACGGTAGAGATTGTATGCGTCTAGCGGGCGACTCGTTCATAACATATTTTAACTATATAATGTATTTTGTAGATTATGGTCCCTTTGATAGATTCTGAAAGTTTGGTTAATGTAGCATGTTCATGGACAGATAAATCCCTCTTTGTTTGATACGAAGGGTCAGACAGGAGTAATACAGTGGTGTTTAGTATCCATCGGAAGAGTATTTAATTAGCAATATTCCGGTGTTGGTTTGAAACAGATTAATCGCTCGTGCGAATAGTTATGGACATAAGAAGTTTATGTCCATTTACTATTATTTGCACTTACTTATCCATGCGGCGGGAAACCTAGTTTCCCACCCACCTGAGCAGTTGGAAATCGTCACAGCCCACCTGTATGAATCAACCTATGACCTTTTGTTATAATGCGAAGAGGAATTCCTGTGTCCAATGAACAATGAGATTGTAGGGACCATTGAATTGTATTGTGTGTGGGGCATAAATAGACAAGCCGATCACATCCAGCTCACTCTTCAACGGTTCTCATTGCTGATAATCGGGAGCTGGATGTCCAGAGGCGCATGCGATCGTTCCCCTTTGTGCGTAAGTTTTCTCCGCAATCATATTGTCTTTCTTGTTATTGTGAGCCATATCTCTCTCTCTCTCTCTTCTCCTCTTTCTCTCGTATTCTCTTAAACGTAATAGTATTGTATTGTATTTCCTGTGTAGTTACCTGGTTAGTTAGTCTGTGTTATATTGTAGTGTATGACTTGTACTGTATTATTCTTTTTGCAAGTATAAACATTCATATAAGGCGTTAGACCCTAAGCCCGGTAGTTGTGTATTTATTATAGTGTTAAGTATTCACAGAGCGTCGGTGACGCTCAAACAGCTTTTAAGTTAATAAGGTTACACTGTGTTGCATCTACACCCTATCTCTACACTAAGGTTTTACTGCATATTACATTGTTTATGGTTTAGAGATAAAGGTTTAACATTGTGAGCGTCTGCGCCGCTGGTGATCTCCTCGTGGTCCCGAGCGTCCGCTACGCTATAGCGAACCATTATGTTAGTCAGCAGCCAATAGCGTGCCTGCCTGTGATCTCTTGGCCGTGAGCGAACGTGACGCTTGAGCGTCTCGACCTCGGCTAAGCGATTGCTACGCAACGTGCGTACCCTTACGGTACTCCATACGTCAATAGCGTACAGTGTTCTTAGGCCTCTTAAAGGGTTTTAAATAAGATAAATATTTAGCTTTATCAATTGGCGGCTCGTCCGTCCTTCACATATCTCTGCTAGGTAATTTCAGCAGACATTATCCAGCAGCAAAGGGCGGGAGGTCATATTCCTTGTAGTGCTGTTTGGATAAGCGTCTGCTTAGCTTAGTAAAGGGTGCTGAAGGAATCCGGAACCGGAGGTAAGAACAAAAAGCTAGTGTCTTTTAAAACTGTTTATTTCTGTCTTGCGTACGCACGCACGCACATATCTGCATTTCTTTTTCATTCGTGTATTTTCATATTACTCTCCTGTTTGCCATTTTATAATTGATAAAACGTGCTAAGAGAGATTTGTCGCTATTTCATAGTTAAAGTGTAAAAGTAATATATAAAGGGATAAAGTGTAAAGCCCACACGCAACTCTACCTAAGGTATAAGGAGAGATTGGTGTGTTGCGCGGTAGACGATCGAGGATCATCTACATTGATAAACGTGTTAGTTGTGTTACGGTGGATATTTGCTTTGCGTACACGTGTCTCTAACAAAGGGTGAGACTCGCGTACGCAACTCAAAGGCCGACGCACGCAGCGTAAATTACGCAACGGAGCGTCCGGGTACGCCCACGTAACTCAAATCACACGGTAGTATTATCGTAACAGGCGAAAAGGTGGCAACGCGATAAATAGCGCAAGTTTATTTTAGTGTCCGAAATTTAGACTAACAGATCCTTCTCCAAATTCACAACACATCTGGTTTAAAGAAAATTTCTGCGCAGAAATAGAAATAGAAACAAAAGTATATATGTGGTGAGTGAGTGTTTTGTATATATAAGTTTATACAATTTCCAGGTTGAACCACAAGAAGTTGAGTTCTCGCAGAGGTACATGCATGTAAGTGTCGTACATGGTGGCGAGGGAGGCATCCTTTGTTAAATATAAAATTTGAGCAGTAGAGTATAGTAGACCAGGAGGTCATACTACAGACCAGGAGGTCCAGGTACAGCAGACTAAGAAGTCTGCCATAAATAAGAGAAAAGGGCACAACCCAGGGGGTTGGTGCAAAACCCATATAGGCCAATAAAGCTCTGGCTGAAGGAATTCGCAGCCGAAATTTTCGATTCCACTGGTCGCTCAGTACATAAGATTAGTTGCTTATGTGCTGAACGATTGTACCGCACGTAATTGTGTGCATTAGTTAGTCTGACCAGTACCATTTGTGTACGAACCCGGTCATAAAACTATTTGTACATTCTGACGTGATTTGTGTAATTTTTTATTTTCTGAAGGGAAGTTCGCTGGTCACTCAGGAATTTTCCAACAACCAATAGTTACTGGAAAGAGTAAGTGTTCTGCGGATATCCCTCGCATGTTCCAGTAAATAGAGGTACATAGGGGCCCTGGGTCGAGTACGCCAGCGCTAAGGCAGTGTGTAGGTCGTATTGGTCGGCGTGGGCGAGTGAGTGGGGTACTCGGTAAACCGCCACCGTCAGCCTATCGTGAACATTTTGGTTTTTGTAAGGGTTCGCTGAAGACCCTGATTGAAGGTCAGAGGTGGTGAAAGCAACGCCTGCAAGTTATGGGGGCCAATTGTTCAGGAAAGGGGCGATCAACCTCGGTTTGGGTTGATTCAGTAAACCGACCAGTCGGGTCGGCAAGGTACGTAATGTGTGAAAAATATGGTTCACACACAGAGGTTTTATGTGATGAATGGGAGAGAATGACAGTGCATGACGGGGAGAAATTCCCAAGAGTAGGTAGCTTTAGCCCAGAAGTGTTGCAAAATTTAAGGAGGAGGATATGTCTCATTAAATCAACAAAGAGACGAATCCAACATTATGATTATTTGCAGTTATGGCAACAGGAGGGTGAAATACAGAGAGGATTGGCTCTGGCGGCGGGATCTAATCCTATCAAGAAATTGGTAGCCACGGCCCCGCCGCCACCATACATATCAGGAGAGAAATTGGTTGCGGAGAATGATGCATTAGGGTGTAACAAACAAACACTTAGCAACTGTGTAAATGTTAATAAGTTAACAAATGCAAGTATTAACCCGTGCAAGTTGTACCCTGTTTTGAACTTTCCCCAGGAGTGTGATCAAGAGGACGAATCGGCAACAATATCGGCGCTCTCTCTAGCAGCCACCATAGCAGAGACAACAGTAGGCACGGCTCCACCCACGAGATTAGTAACAAAAGCCCCTAGCGGAGGGAAAGGTGAGGTCGTATCTACAGGTAAGTACGGCACCATACACTATGCTGAAACCATTTCACCACAGGCTGTAGAACCTACACAGAATGATGTTAGTAGACTTAATCCTGTTAGGGTAATAGCAGTGCCAAATGGGAAAACTGACACGACAGGAATCACACCTGTTAGGAACATTGCCATGTACAGCCCATTTTCCCGAATGGAATTAAGAACCATAGTGTCAGAATTCCCTGACCCTAGGAAAGACTTAGTTGCTAGCCAGAAATACATCAGAGACCTAGGAAACACTTTAGAGCCCAATAACAAAGACTGGCAGATATTGCTGAGGGCATGTTTACCCTCCAATGTCGACGCAGCTCAATTTTTAGCTGACTGTGGATTGGATCAGGATGTACCTCTTACAGATGTGTACAACAAAGATAACGTAAAAAGAATAAGTTTACAGTTAAAGGAGTATTTTCCAGCGGTAGTTAAATGGAACAAGATTTTCTCCATTAAACAGAAAGAGTCAGAAACTGCTGCAGAATATTTTCACAGGGCATTACTAGAAATGGCAAAATACACAGGTATAGAGGACATTAAAACAAACATAAACCATCGAGAAGTAGCAGTATCTGTACTAGTGGATGGTTTAAAAGAGACATTAAAGACAAGGGTACAGACCACGCAACCATGTTGGCGAGGTCTGTCGGTGGCTACTTTGAGAGAGGCTGCTATTGATCACGACCGGAATATCACCCGACACAGGGAGTCACAAGGTGATAAGTTAATGGCCGTAAGTATACAGGCCCTGACCACAAGGCAGCCTTTGTATAAATCACCAAACCCTGTGGGTAAGTCAAATGTGGTAACTTGTTTTTCTTGTCATAGACAGGGACACATGGCACGAGACTGTAGAGTGAAAAATTCACAAAACTCATATCAACCCCCTAGACAACGACACGACACACGACATTGGGAGCAGGGTCCGCAGAAACGGAGTTATGAGCCACATGCAGGGGAAACAAAAAGATACCCCCCGAACAGAGACTGGCAAGCCTCTGGCAGTTCCCATTTAACCCCTTCACAAGTAGTTGCTGCCAGCGGGATTCAGGGAGGTCACCATACCCAATAGGGGTGTGGCCATACCTGTAATCTGCAGCCAGTAAAATTGATTGCAAGTCTTGGGAGTGAACCCGAAATTGCAATAAATGTAGCTGGTAAATCATTAAACTTTCTTGTAGATACGGGGGCGGCCAAATCAGTGATAAATTCGACAGTGGGCATGAGAACCACTGGTAAGACAATTCCAGCCATGGGAGTAACGGGAGTAGTCCAGCACTACCCTGTTAGCAAACCAGCCGAGATTACAGTAGGGCCTTTACATACCAAGCATTCCTTTTTGCTGGTTGCATCGGCACCGACTAATCTCCTGGGAAGAGACTTATTGTGTAAAATGGGGTGCGTCATTTATTGTACTCCTGAAGGTGTATTCTTGGACATACCTGAGAATCACGCTCAGGAAGTGCAAGACATGTTAGACTCCCCATCAAAATTAATGTCACATACCATTATGACAAATAGGACTCCATCCCAAGTAGAAGAAATGACATCCCAGATACCAGAGTCACTGTGGACTAAAGACGGACAAGACACTGGATTGATGGCAAACGTAGCTCCAGTAGTTGTGCAAGTAAAAGATGGTAGGATAGCTCCAAAAATCCCACAGTACCCTCTGAAGCCAGAGGTGGAGTTAGGAGTTTACCCAGTAATAGAGCGCTTGCTACAACAGGGCATACTGGTAAGAACATCCAGCACTGCCAATAGTCCCATCTTCCCTGTTAAAAAGAGTGGGGGGAGGGGTTACAGGCTAGTGCAGGATCTAAGGGGGATTAACAAAATAGTTGAGAGTCAGTTCCCCGTAGTGCCAAATCCAGCTGTCATCCTTATGCAAATCCCTCCCACTGCGAATTTTTTCACTGTTATTGACCTCTGCTCCGCTTTCTTTTCGGTACCTCTGCACCCTGACAGCCAATATTTGTTTGCATTTACATACAGAGGAGTCCAATACACATGGACTCGATTACCACCAGGTTATATAGACAGTCCAAGTATATTTTCCCAGGCTTTGCATGATTGTTTACAGTCTTTCCAACCAGAGAGTGGATCAGTATTAATACAGTACGTGGATGATCTACTACTGTGTTCTGATTCATTGGAAGCATCCCTGAAGGATACGAAACAGCTCCTGTTTCATCTTTCAGACACTGGACACAAGGTTTCCAAAGACAAGTTGCAATTATGCCAAACTAAGGTAAAATATTTGGGACACTGTCTAACACAAGGACTGAGACACCTGACCGCTGATAGAATTCAAGCAATTAGAGACATGACTCTGCCACAAACCCAGCAACAGATCAGAACGTTTTTAGGAATGTGTGGGTATTGCCGTAACTGGATCCCAGGATTTTCCATTCTAGCATTACCTTTGCAGGAGATGGTTTCCTCAAACAAGCCTGATCGGATTTCGCACACAGACGAGTCCGAGATGGCATTTGAGAGACTTAAACAGTGCCTAACGCAGGCACCAGCATTAGGTATGCCAGACTATGGGAAACCCTTTGAGCTGTACGGAACAGAAAGTGCTGGTTGCGCGGCAGGCGTCCTAACCCAAAAACACGGTGATGCCAGCAGGCCAGTAGCATACTATAGCGCTCAACTAGATACGGTAGCGCGATCCCTCCCCACATGCTTGCGAAGCGTTGCTGCGATAGCATTGCTAGTAACGAAAAGCGAAGATGTAGTGCTAGGTCACAACCTCACAATTCATACACCACATGCAGTGTCAGCCTTGCTAAATTCTGCCCAAACCAGACACGTCTCATCAGCGCGGTTTACAAGATGGGAATTGGCACTAATGGCCCCCGTAAACATCACCATAAGGAGATGCAGTGCATTAAATCCTGCAACATATCTCCCAGGTGTGCCTGGACAGGCACAAAGGGTGGAGGATGAGAGTGGTGGGGAAGGAGGATTTAATACAAAGGATGACACACATGATTGTATGGAATATTTAACCCAAAATTTTACCGCAAGGCCTGACATCAGTGACAACCCACTGGAAGATGTAGATCTAACTTTCTACACGGACGGTAGTTGTCACAGACAGTCAGACTCGGGAGACTTGTGTACTGGATACGCAGTCGTAGATGACCAAGGCACCATAGAAGCGGAACCGCTAGGCCCACCTCACTCAGCCCAGGTTGCTGAACTGGTCGCCCTAACCAGAGCATGTGAATTGGCTAAGGGCAAATCAGCCAATATCTACACCGACTCTAGATACGCATTCGGGGTAGTCCATGATTTCGGAGCCCTATGGCGCCTCAGAAATTTCATGACGGCAGCTGGTACACCGGTAGCGCATGCAGCTCACATCAAAAGGCTTCGAACAGAGATACAGGAACCCGACAGAGTGGCTGTTATCAAGTGTAAAGCACACACATATAGCCAGGACCCAGTATCACTTGGTAACAGCCGAGCAGACGAAGCTGCTAAGTTAGCAGCTGGTACCCCCAGACAGACAGACACCACACAACTGATGGTATTTAATACCATCAACACACAGAAGCTGTGTGAAATGCAAAATTTGTGTTCCACACAGGAAAAGGCAGTCTGGAAGGCAAAGGGATATGGCCAGGAGTCCTCAGGACTCTGGACGGATGGACAAGGTAAACCAGTGGCCCCCAGAGCATATCTCCCATGTTTAGCTGAGGCAGCTCACGGGCTGACTCATCTGGGCAAGGAAGGAATGTGCAAGTTGGTAAGAGCATATTGGTGCGCCCCAGGATTTTCATCTCATGCAAGTAAGAGAGCAATGTCATGCCTTACATGCTTGAGAAAGAATATCGGAAAGGCAATACCAACAGAACCATCTCATATCCCACCTACAGGCGGTCCTTTTCAGGTAATACAGATTGACTTTATTCAATTACCCCCTTGTCGAAATTTGAAATATGTACTTGTTTGTATAGATGTGTTCTCAAATTGGGTCAAAGCATTTCCTGCGGCCACAAATACCGCTATGTTCACTGCTAAGAAAATTGTGCAGGAATTTGTATGTAGATATGGTATCCCTAGAATAATTGAAAGTGATAGGGGTACCCATTTTACAGGTGATGTCTTTCAAGGAATGTGTAAGTTGATGGGAATTGATAGCAAGCTGCACACTCCATACCGTCCACAGGCGAGTGCGAAGGTGGAAAGAGTGAACAGCACTATTAAAAATAAACTGAGCAAAGTCATGGCAGAAACAGGATTGACATGGCCAGAAGCTTTACCCATTGTACTATACAGCATCAGAACCACTCCCAGGTCCCCTCTTAATCTGTCTCCCTTTGAAATCTTGTTTGGCCGACAACCGCATGTTATGATTAACCCTCAGGATGATTTGAAGTGTAACAATGAAGTGACTGTAAAGTACCTGGTTAATATGAGTAAACAGCTAAGGAATCAAAATGACAATCTGAAGCTAGTGATTCCTGATTTACCAGATAGTAATTGTCATGACATTGGACCTGGGGATTATGTAATGATACGGAATTTTCTACGCTCAGGTTGCCTTATTGACAGATGGGAAGGACCATACCAAGTCTTATTGACTAGCACTACAGCATTGAAAGTTGCCGAGAGAGAGACTTGGGTTCATTCGTCCCATTGTAAAAAGGTTGCTGATCCAGAGAGGTCCCGTGATAAGGAACAGACGGTAGAGGAAGTTGTATCACTGGAGTGTCTGTTCCAGGAGGACTGAGGCGGCACCTGAGCATCGAGAATCACAAGATCAAAAGCAGTTGTCGATTCCCTGTTCCCTTTTATTGTTTTCCTCCACTTCCCATCCCCTCTCCCTCAAATTATTTTTCCCCCTTCTCATTCTTTTTCGTTTCCTCCTATAAGATGGACTTGCCCCAAGAGACTGTGATCCGGATTTTCCTGTTAACCATGATGTTGACCAGAGCAGTCTGTTCCGGCGAGAGTACCATGGAGGTCGAGAGAGGTTCTGGAATGGGTTCTGATGGCAGAGATGGAGGCGTAGTTTCCCAAGAACAACATAATCAACAAGCAAAGGCGAGTATCAGAAAACGATCCGATAGCATTGACCATAGAAGGAATTGTGAAGGATTGTTAGCTGAAGAAAACTGTATCTGTAGGCTCTGTGACAATGTAGTTGAGGATGGGTGCATCAAGAAATGCCAATCCAGTTTTAATATCCACATGGACCGGCATCCCTTGAGTGACTATCACTCCTTAGTGGGTAGTGTGTTAAATCAAACAGATTGTTGGGTATGCTCTCAAGTACCTCAAGGTCATAGCAAATCAGGACTAGTACCATTTCCTTTAACGATAGGGGAGGTACTTGAGCTAAGTGGTGGGAGGCCGGTGGACAGGAGGTTTAATATCTCCAGTCCTCCTAGTTTGAAGCTCCACCAATATCATGTGGATAGATCCCTAATATGTTTTAACATTTCCAATCCCCGAAAGCCGGGAAATTGGGAAGTGTCATGGAGTAACCAAACCATGACCTTTTCATATAGAGCAGATAGAATGCCGACAGATACAGAGCTTATACGCCACATAGCCAGTAGAGGAAAATCTTTCCGATATAGGTATACCCTAGGAAATAGGATTACGAGAGTTGGAGAGGTATCACCAGGATACTGTGCACATATCGTACAAGCTGATACGTGTACTAGACAGATGGGAGAATTAGGGTTAGGAGATTTCACATGGAAGATGTGTAATATGGTTATGTCCTACTCCGTCCCATATGTTCTCCCCGATGATGCATATTTCATATGCGGGAGGAAGGCGTATAAGTGGCTTGCCCCAAACTCTGAAGGATTGTGTTATATTGGAAAAGTACTGCCTGAAGTAATGACTGTATCACATGCCAAAATGAAAGATATTCACCGTGTTGCCCAAGCTCCTTATACTCATACTCATTACGAGCACGTAGTTAAACGGCACCTGATAGAAAGAACAGAGCATCCGGCCTCTGACATGATCCATGAATCCACCGGGATTCAGTTTCTAATCGCGTTAGATATCACTCGCACCGCTAGAGGAGTGCTGAACTATAGATACATCTCTGCGCTTGCAAATTTGTTAGACAATATCACAGAAATGTATGATGACACGTTTAGGTATACTGGAAGAGAACTTCAAGCTTATAAAACAGAACTAGTTCAGCATAGAATGGTTCTTAATTATCTCACAGCAGTAACAGGTAGATATTGTGTCACACTGGCAACGCAGTACGGCGTGAAATGCTGCACATATATAACGAATAGAACCGAGGACCCGGTCGAGGTCATAGACCAAAAGATGGACGATATTCTCCAATTGAAGTGGGAATTTCGCAGGAGACACAATCTCACCCTTGCTACTGTGAGTAATGAGCTGACTAGTTGGGTGTCATGGTTGAACCCGCGAAATTGGTTCTCTGGTTTAGGAGAATGGGCTCAAGGAGTCATAATGGATGTTGGGAAGTTTCTTCTATGTATCTTAGGTGTTGTCATAACGATTGGCTTGATATTTAGATGCGGTCAGGCTTTAATGAAGTGCAAACGTAGTACCAGGGTAATGAGTCTAAGGAGTGAGGAAATTGTAATTCCAATGGATTTGATTTATGACCCAACTGTAGAAACAATGATGTGATGAAAATGCGATTTCTACGGTCCGTTTCTTTCACCTGTTTTTTTCCGGTTTCTCCAAGGTAACAAGACCGACGTTTGACGAGGAATTTGATGATCCTGTATACAGACAACGGATGGATTAAAGAAGAAGTTTTGACAACCTTATACACAGAGATTTGATGAACTATGCCATAGACCCCCAGTTTCCCTAGAAATTTTAAAATTACGCTAGCCCAACACTTTTGTAAGTCTATGGACATTGACAATGCTTTTTGCCCACACGCCTTTTGGCAAAAGCACAAAGAAGACTGCATTCAACAGACACCGAACAAGACTTCAACCGACAAATGTTCATTAACCTGACATAGAATACCACTGCATTTTACCATAAGTGTTCTTTATCTTCATCTCTACAACCTTCAGGTAATTACACACATAGTCGATAGGGAATACAGGCACAGATATCAGCAATCACATATTCCCCCATTCATGTATCATCAACTAAAATGTGCTCCCCATTTTGTTACAACCACAGCCGAAGAGAGCTCGGTAAAGTTTGACAGCCTATCCACAGACCCGTACCACGGGATAAGAAGGAATTCCAATGTATACTTCGCAATACCTCGAAGCTTGATTTAAAACATGTACGGCATGATGATACATGACCCCCAAACACGGATTCATACACACATGCTTCTGCTATCTCACTAGGTCATACCCTTTTCCTACCTTCTCCTCTCCTCCCCTACCCAACCATGGAAATGTATTTACACTTGACATATATTTTTCTCTTTTTGAAATGTTTTAGGAAGTGGCAGTTATTGTTGACTGCCAAAGGGTGGACTGTCAAAGTCAGAAAAATATCACGATGCACACTGCCATATTTGCACCTCATATGTGTCCCTGCTGCGCATGCGTGCGCTCTCCCGTGCGTGCGCATACTCGCTGTTGCGGGCACCCGCAGGTGCACGGTGTGCGCATTTACGGTAGAGATTGTATGCGTCTAGCGGGCGACTCGTTCATAACATATTTTAACTATATAATGTATTTTGTAGATTATGGTCCCTTTGATAGATTCTGAAAGTTTGGTTAATGTAGCATGTTCATGGACAGAGAAATCCCTCTTTGTTTGATACGAAGGGTCAGACAGGAGTAATACAGTGGTGTTTAGTATCCATCGGAAGAGTATTTAATTAGCAATATTCCGGTGTTGGTTTGAAACAGATTAATCGCTCGTGCGAATAGTTATGGACATAAGAAGTTTATGTCCATTTACTATTATTTGCACTTACTTATCCATGCGGCGGGAAACCTAGTTTCCCACCCACCTGAGCAGTTGGAAATCGTCACAGCCCACCTGTATGAATCAACCTATGACCTTTTGTTATAATGCGAAGAGGAATTCCTGTGTCCAATGAACAATGAGATTGTAGGGACCATTGAATTGTATTGTGTGTGGGGCATAAATAGACAAGCCGATCACATCCAGCTCACTCTTCAACGGTTCTCATTGCTGATAATCGGGAGCTGGATGTCCAGAGGCGCATGCGATCGTTCCCCTTTGTGCGTAAGTTTTCTCCGCAATCATATTGTCTTTCTTGTTATTGTGAGCCATATCTCTCTCTCTCTCTTCTCCTCTTTCTCTCGTATTCTCTTAAACGTAATAGTATTGTATTGTATTTCCTGTGTAGTTACCTGGTTAGTTAGTCTGTGTTATATTGTAGTGTATGACTTGTACTGTATTATTCTTTTTGCAAGTATAAACATTCATATAAGGCGTTAGACCCTAAGCCCGGTAGTTGTGTATTTATTATAGTGTTAAGTATTCACAGAGCGTCGGTGACGCTCAAACAGCTTTTAAGTTAATAAGGTTACACTGTGTTGCATCTACACCCTATCTCTACACTAAGGTTTTACTGCATATTACATTGTTTATGGTTTAGAGATAAAGGTTTAACATTGTGAGCGTCTGCGCCGCTGGTGATCTCCTCGTGGTCCCGAGCGTCCGCTACGCTATAGCGAACCATTACGTTAGTCAGCAGCCAATAGCGTGCCTGCCTGTGATCTCTTGGCCGTGAGCGAACGTGACGCTTGAGCGTCTCGACCTCGGCTAAGCGATTGCTACGCAACGTGCGTACCCTTACGGTACTCCATACGTCAATAGCGTACAGTGTTCTTAGGCCTCTTAAAGGGTTTTAAATAAGATAAATATTTAGCTTTATCAAGGTTGAGGGAAAGTGGAAGTAGGAGAGGAGACTGTAAGGCAATCCGAGCAGAAGAATTGCAGAAATGCAGGTGAGAAAAGCAGTGTAGGCTCAAGGGGTGTAGATTTAGTATGAAATGAGTCAAAAGCGTAGATAAAGTGGGTGCAGAAAAGTATTTGGAGTGTAAGAAATGAAAGGATTGTGAGAGGTTTAAGAAGCAATGGTAATTATGTTAGATGTTTTAAGTGTTTGCAGGTAAAATTGCATTGGTGCAGCTGTGCTTAAAAAACAAAATTACAATAATACAGATACAGGCATTTGTAGGTGAAATGGATGGTTTATGAAATGTCCAAGTAAGGTAGTTCTGTGCTATGTAATCAGATGCAACAATCAGGAGGTGAGTGATCTGAGGAGTAAGTGACTCACATTTGTTATTAGTTCTTCAGTTTTCTTTGTTTTGTTAGATTGGTGTGTTTCTGTTTTCCTTCTTTTTCACTTCGATTGAACGCTGATTGAACACTGCTGTTATGTGTCAATTTTATCACGCTTTGATAAAAATGCACGCTTAGATCAATAAATGCACAGCCAAATGGCTTTGCACAGCCTACACCATTGGACTTAAGTAGAAGACTATTACAAGTGAAACCAATAATTGAAATCTGTAACCACACCCCACCCCCTCAAATGCCAGGCAATAAATTACCTTAAAAACAACAACCAGGCATTCCACAAAGATTAAACTGAGTCTATATCATTCAAAACTTTAAAAAAGTACTTCAAAATCACATACTATGCAATAATGTTTCAATTTGCATTACCCAGCAGAATTAGCTTTGCATATATAGATATAGTGCAGCAGAATATATTGGTGGTTGTAGTCAATTGTAATTACCTGTAGGTGACAAGAAGAGAAGAAACGTCAATTCACAATCGATATCAGCTGAAGATAAATTAATGCTGATTGAACACTGCTGTTATGTGTCAATTTTATCACGCTTTGATAAAAATGCACGCTTAGATCAATAAATGCACAGCCAAACGGCTTTGCACAGCCTACACCATTGGACTTAAGTAGAAGACTATTACAAGTGAAACCAATAATTGAAATCTGTAACCACACCCCACCCCCTCAAATGCCAGGCAATAAATTACCGTAAAAACAACAACCAGGCATTCCACAAAGATTAAACTGGGTCTATATCATTCAAAACTTTAAAAAAGTACTTCAAAATCACATACTATGCAATAATGTTTCAATTTGCATAACCCAGCAGAATTAGCTTTGCATATATAGATATAGTGCAGCATAATATATTGGTGGTTGTAGTCAATTGTAATTACCTGTAGGTGACAAGAAGAGAAGAAACGTCAATTCACAATCAATATCAGCTGAAGATAAATTAACGCTGATTGAACGCTGCTGTTATGTGTCAATTTTATCACGCTTTGATAAAAATGCACGCTTAGATCAATAAATGCACAGCCAAACGGCTTTGCACAGCCTACACCATTGGACTTAAGTAGAAGACTATTACAAGTGAAACCAATAATTGAAATCTGTAACCACACCCCACCCCCTCAAATGCCAGGCAATAAATTACCTTAAAAACAACAACCAGGCATTCCACAAAGATTAAACTGGGTCTATATCATTCAAAACTTTAAAAAAGTACTTCAAAATCACATACTATGCAATAATGTTTCAATTTGCATTACCCAGCAGAATTAGCTTTGCATATATAGATATAGTGCAGCAGAATATATTGGTGGTTGTAGTCAATTGTAATTACTCAGCAGAATTAGCTTTGCATATATAGATATAGTGCAGCAGAATATATTGGTGGTTGTAGTCAATTGTAATTACCCAGCAGAATTAGCTTTGCAAATATAGATATAGTGCAGCAGAATATATTGGTGGTTGTAGTCAGTTGTAATTACCCAGCAGAATTAGCTTTGCATATATATAGTGCAGCAGAATATATTGGTGGTTGTAGTCAATTGTAATTACCCAGCAGCAGCTCTACTGCACTCAACATCACCAGTGCTCACAATATATATAATGCTATATACTATGCCATAGTGGTGCTTACTATATAACACCTCCTACTGCGTTCCCCCTGGCAATGAGCATGACACCCAGAGAGTGAAACCCCTGGCAATGAGCATGGCACCCAGCACGTGAAACTCTTGGCATTGAGCAGTTTTTGTAAAAGTAATTAGAAGCTTTACTGTAGGGCATAGTGTATCACAGATATTGTGGTGAGTGACATAATATGTTCCAAAGGGCATTAATGTGTGGGGCTTAACATGGTGGAAATTACTGTACTTTTTTCCCTGTGGTGGCCGAGGTCTGTTGGTGCAGGGTCAAGAACTGGGGTGTAAGGTAGTCTTTGCCTGCAAGGCTACGCCCATTTTATGGAGACCATACCCATTTTTGCGAGGTCACGCCCCCCCATCCCGTCCGGAGCGCTCACGCAAATATAGTTTTTTTTATATATATATATATGGGGGAGGGGCACAATTTTTAATGCCAATGGTGGCGGGGGGCACGCATTTGAAGCCAAATTGTTTAGAAACACCCCTGCAAGAAAATATCTGCAAATCCAATGTTACCATAAGTGTGGCATATACCTGCGCTTGCTCGCGGGGTGAGAACATCTCCCTAATTGAATTCAGCGATATGAATAGAGGATGTGCAGCAGCCACAGAAAGGGTTAATCTCTGCAGCTTGTCACTAAATTACATTGTTGCAATTTTAGCTGGGAGCTGCAATAATTACTCTAATACATAACACAGCCAACACTTCTATATTCACACAATATACTGCATGGTGAATATAGAAGTGGTGCTTACTAAACAGCACCTCCTACTGCATTCCACATCACCGCTGGTCACACTCATATCAGGCCCATAATGCTGTATACTATGCCATAGTGGTGCTTACTATATAACACCAGGTGCTGTGCAGTGGTCAAAACACACTAACTGGTCCCATGCTGTTGTTGAACTAAAGGCCTATACACACGATGAGATTCGGTCTATGCTAATAGGTTTAAAAAGGTTACATAAAAGCTACTTTATGTATTTATTCATTAAAGTTTTTAAGTTGTATTTTACAACCATACAATGATATGATATATAATGTATCGTATAATCATTACATAATGTTGATGGCATTGAATTGTCTCTGCCTTGACTAGTGGCAGCAGCTTCAGCACTAGGTGGAAGTGGATCTTGATCTTTCCCTATTTTACCCTCCACCTTTTTGTTCTCCATTTTTTAATGTGTGGAATTATATGCCAGTAATATATCTGGAATTAGACGGTGGTAATGTCTGGAATTAGATACCACTAGATAGATACCAGATATCACTGCATACCCTCCAACATTTTACACACAAAAATCGGTACAAATTAGAAAAAGGGGCGTGGTCACGGGTAAAGGGGGCGTGGCCACGCCCCTTTTCCTATACTTTCAATGGAAGTTTGGAGAGCCAAAAATAGGTACAGACCATGAAAAAAAGGTACTGTACCTATTAAAAAGGTACAGTTGGAGGGTATGTCACTGTGACTGGAATGATGACATATGCACAGTGACAGGACACTACCACAGCACCCTACAGCAGCCATATGCGGCACAAGACACTGGAGTATTAGTAATGTACTGTAGTATACTGAGCACCACAAGACAATGAGCAGTGATACGGAGCACTGATGAGATTACTAGAACTGACACTGAGCAGCCAGATGCAGCACTGGACTATTAGTAATGTTCTGTAGTATACTGAGCACCACAATGCAGCACAAAACAATGAGCAGTGATACTGAGCACTGATGAGGATACTAGAACTGACACTGAGCAGCAAGATGCAGCACTGGACTATTAGTAATGTACTCTAGTATACTGAGCACCACAATGCAGCACAAGACAATGAGCAGTGATACTGAGCACTGATGAGGATACTACTGAGAACTGACACTGAGCAGGAGAGACACACTACAATTTCATCTTGCGCCTCTTTTTTTATTTATCTTTGCATCATGTGCTGTTTGGGGCTATTTTTTTAAGTGCCATCCTGTCTGACACTGCAGTGCCACTCCTAGATGGGCCAGGTGTTTGTGCTGCCCACTTGGGTCGCTTAGCTTAGTCATCCAGGGACCTTGGTGCAAATTTTAGGACTAAAAATAATATTGGGAGGTGTGAGGTGTTCAGAATAGACTGGAAAGGAGTAGAAATTATGGTTATTGAGCTTAATACTATAGGATCAAAATTACCCCCAAATTCTATGATTTTAGCTGTTTGAGGTTTTAAAAAAAAATCACCCGAATCCAAAACCCGAAAGGGTGGTTTTGCCAAAACGCGTCCGTATCTAAAACACAACTGCGGATCCGAAACCAAAACCAAAACATGAAACACGAAAAATGCCCGCTGCACATCTCTAGTTAGGGGAGAAGCATGTAGCCTTGTAGACTATGCACAGCTATATCTAGAAAAATATACGATCTAATCTTTAACCAACCAATGCAAGAAAGTATTTAATGTGAAAATACGAAACACTAGACTAATTGGAGGTGCGCCCTAAAGCAAATTACAATGTTAGGATTAGGGGGTTCGGAAAGACCTCTAGTGTATACACTACTATATACATTTTAAGATAGGAAGGTACAAATTACATATTCACATTGCATCTATGGGCTGGATTCAAATGTCCCTTTCCTCCCTCAATCGTGCCCGTCAGCAGCTATTCTAATGTTGCTGCCAACGGGTGCGACATGTTTATTTCAGCTCGCTACCCCCAGGGGAAACAAGCTGAAATGTGTGCAAAGAGACCCATTTGGGCAACCAAACGGTGTCTTTTCACGATCGCGCCCATTACTTTATTCAGGTTTAGGTGCTTTGTGCACCTAAACCAGAGTGTAATGGGCGCAATAATTGAGGGCATTTGAATTTCCCTTATATGTGTGTGTGTGATATACACACAGACAAACATACTGTATTTCTTTATATAATGGAGACCTCAGTTTCTATTCATTCATGTCCTGCCCCCTACTCTGTCAGACCCCTTCCCCTCTACTTTTCTGACCCCAAACGCCACTCATTCTTGTTGAGTGCTGGTGGGCCCATTCAGAATTTTGCTATGGGGCCCACAAAGGTCTAGTTACGCCACTGGGCAGGGTTATAGAGGAGGCCTGTTGGTGCCTTGGATCAACATCCAACTCTACACCCCGATGTTAGTGTAGTGCCTTTTGGGGTTAAGGTTTTACAGAAAGTTACAGGTTTTTTTAATTTAGTAAAATATGCCCCATTTTAAAGATAGGGCATTTAAATTTGTTGCACCTGTGCAGTACATAGCAGCCTGCAGGGCATGTACAGTGGCTTCATTTGGGTGCACATACATTGCCGGCTCCTGGTCGCAAACTGAAATTATTGTGTGTAAGTGGAATTAGCGGTGTTTATGTCATACAGGGGGGTGGGGGAGGTTTGTGGTTGGCGGGGGGCACGCTGTGCGATTATTATCCTGCATCTATACATACATGCGCTAACACCTGGACATACACTGATGTACCCACACCTAATATCCATACATACACGCCCTGACACCTGGACATACACCAACATTCCCACACCTGCATCTATACATACACATGCTGACACCTGGACATACACCAACATACAAGCACCTGCATCTATATATACACGCGCTGACAAATGGACATACACCGACGTACCCACACTTGCATCTATACATACATGCACTGACATCTGGACATACAAGCACCTGCATCTATACATACACGCGCTGACACCTGAACCTACACTGACGTTCCCACACCTGCATCTATACATACACATTCTGACACCTGGACATACACAGACGTACCCACACCTGCATCTATACATACACGCGTTGACACCTGGACGTACACTGACGTACACACACCTACATCTATATATGCATGGATGCAAATGTGGGTACGTCTGTATACGTCCAGTTGTTAGCATGTGTATGTATAGATGTTAGGTGTGGGTACATCAGTGTATGTCCAGGTGTCAGCACATGTATGTATAGATTCACATGTGGGTACGTTGGTGTACGTTTAGGGGTCAGCGTGTTTATTTATAGATGTTGGTGTGTGTATGTCAGTGTACGTACAGATATAGGTGTGTGTATGTATGTATGTATGTATGTATGTATGTATATGTATAGAGGAAGGTGTGATACATACATATAACACATACATGATAGATACATACATATATCACACACACGATAGATAGATAGATAGATAGATAGATAGATAGAACACATACATACAAGATAGATACATACATACATACATACATACATACATACATGATAGATACATATATACACACACACATACGATAGATAGATAGATAGATAGATAGATAGATAGATAGATAGATAGATATCACAAACATATATGATTCATACATATATCACACACACATACATGATACATACATGAGAAAGACCTGGGATGGTGATGAGGCCCGGGCCCCCTGCTGATGTTGCGTTGAGGAAGGCAGTGTTCCAGGGCGGATGCCAGTCGGGGAGAGCGCCGCGCAGCCCGGGAAAAATACTGCTGAGGAGCTACATCTGGAAGAGCCCCAGGGAGGGAGAGTGTCACATGCCCCATACTTTGCGGCACACTCTGCAGGCCTGCACATGGGAAGGGAGGTCTCTGGCCACACATACTCACCCTGCTGCTGAAGCCCCGCTGCTGTCCTCATCAGCGCTCTCCAGCGGGGAGCGGGGCCAGGATGAACCTCAACCTGTGAGAACTATCTTCATGATCAAGAGATCTCATATGCAAGATCTCATATGCATATGTATGTGTTGGGAAAGGGCTGGGGAGGGCGGCTGCTCGGGCACACCCTCGTCAAGTTAAGGAGATTTAACTGAGGAAGCACAAGGGAACTCTCGTCTGGGGACAACAACTGCAGGGAGACCACATCTTTTCAGATGAACATGGGAGGGCGGAAGGCTGCCGAATACTGAAGCACCCTCAGACATTAAACCATATGCAACAACTATTGCAAGCATTCCTGGGGGAAGGTCTGCAGCAGACGGATTTGCATTCGGTGATGTCATCCAAGCAGTGGGCCAAAGTTGGCTGGAACCCTCATCTGTATATGAAAAGAGAAAAGGGGCATGCGGGGCATGGCGGTCTTTTGCGGCGCTTGGATAACCCCAAGTTTGCATTAAACACCCCCACCCTCCTTCAATACAGCTTTTCCTTGCCGATATCTCTCTTTTGCAAAGAGATAGGCATTAGAAAATTCAGGGCTATAACGTGTAGACGAAGCACTAACAGGAGGCTTTAAAATTTTCATTCTAGTGTCCTTCGTTTGGGAGAAAAATGCAAAGGTACAATGCAGCTTTTCCTTGCCGATATCTCTCTTTTGCAAAGAGATAGGCATTGGAAAATTCAGGGCTATAACGTGTAAATGAAGCACTAACAGGAGGCTTTAAAATTTTCATTCTAGTGTCTTTCGTTTGGGAGAAAAATGCAAAGGTACAATACAGCTTTTCCTTGCCGATATCTCTCTTTTGCAAAGAGATAGGCATTGGAAAATTAATGCTATAACGTGTAGATGAAGCACTAACAGGAGGCTTTAAAATTTTCATTCTAGTGTCCTTCGTTTGGGAGAAACATGCAAAGGTACAATACAGCTTTTCCTTGCCGATATCTCTCTTTTGCAAAGAGATAGGCATTGGAAAATTCAGGGCTATAACGTGTAGACGAAGCACTAACAGGAGGCTTTAAAATTTTCATTCTAGTGTCCTTCGTTTGGGAGAAAAATGCAAAGGTACAATACAGCTTTTCCTTGCCGATATCTCTCTTTTGCAAAGAGATAGGCATTGGAAAATTCAGGGCTATAACGTGTAGACGAAGCACTAACAGGAGGCTTTAAAATTTTCATTCTAGTGTCCTTCGTTTGGGAGAAAAATGCAAAGGTACAATGCAGATTTTCCTTGCCGATATCTCTCTTTTGCAAAGTGATAGGCATTGGAAAATTCAGGGCTATAACGTGTAGATGAAGCACTAACAGGAGGCTTTCAAATTTTCATTCTAGTGTCCTTCGTTTGGGAGAAAAATGCAAAGGTACAATGCAGCTTTTCCTTGCCGATATCTCTCTTTTGCAAAGAGATAGGCATTGGAAAATTCAGGGCTATAACGTGTAGACGAAGCACTAACAGGAGGCTTTAAAATTTTCATTCTAGTGTCCTTCGTTTGGGAGAAAAATGCAAAGGTACAATGCAGCTTTTCCTTGCCGATATCTATCTTTTGCAAAGAGATAGGCATTGGAAAATTCAGGGCTATAACGTGTAGACGAAGCACTAACAGGAGGCTTTAAAATTTTAATTCTAGTGTCCTTCGTTTGGGAGAAAAATGCAAAGGTACAATGCAGCTTTTCCTTGCCGATATCTATCTTTTGCAAAGAGATAGGCATTGGAAAATTCAGGGCTATAACGTGTAGATGAAGCACTAACAGGAGGCTTTAAAATTTTCATTCTAGTGTCCTTCGTTTGGGAGAAAAATGCAAAGGTACAATGCAGCTTTTCCTTGCCGATATCTCTCTTTTGCAAAGAGATAGGCATTGGAAAATTCAGGGCTATAACGTGTAGACGAAGCACTAACAGGAGGCTTTAAAATTTTCATTCTAGTGTCCTTCGTTTGGGAGAAAAATGCACAGGTACAATGCAGCTTTTCCTTGCCGATATCTCTCTTTTGCAAAGAGATAGGCATTGGAAAATTCAGGGCTATAACGTGTAGATGAAGCACTAACAGGAGGCTTTAACATTTTCATTCTAGTGTCCTTCGTTTGGGAGAAAAATGCCAAGGTACAATGCAGCTTTTCCTTGCCGATATCTCTCTTTTGCAAAGAGATAGGCATTGGAAAATTCAGGGCTATAACGTGTAGATGAAGCACTAACAGGAGGCTTTAAAATTTTAATTCTAGTGTCCTTCGTTTGGGAGAAAAATGCAAAGGTACAATATAGCTTTTCCTTGCCGATATCTCTCTTTTGCAAAGAGATAGGCATTAGAAAATTCAGGGCTATAACGTGTAGATGAAGCACTAACAGGAGGCTTTAAAATTTTCATTCTAGTGTCTTTCGTTTGGGAGAAAAATGCAAAGGTACAATGCAGCTTTTCCTTGCCGATATCTCTCTTTTGCAAAGAGATAGGCATTGGAAAATTCAGGGCTATAACGTGTAGATGAAGCACTAACAGGAGGCTTTAAAATTTTCATTCTAGTGTCTTTCGTTTGGGAGAAAAATGCAAAGGTACAATGCAGCTTTTCCTTGCCGATATCTCTCTTTTGCAAAGAGATAGGCATTGGAAAATTCAGGGCTATAACGTGTAGATGAAGCACTAACAGGAGGCTTTAACATTTTCATTCTAGTGTCTTTCGTTTGGGAGAAAAATGCAAAGGTACAATACAGCTTTTCCTTGCCGATATCTCTCTTTTGCAAAGAGATAGGCATTGGAAAATTCAGGGCTATAACGTGTAGATGAAGCACTAACAGGAGGCTTTAAAATTTTCATTCTAGTGTCCTTCGTTTGGGAGAAAAATGCAAAGGTACAATGCAGCTTTTCCTTGCCGATATCTCTCTTTTGCAAAGAGATAGGCATTGGAAAATTCAGGGCTATAACGTGTAGATGAAGCACTAACAGGAGGCTTTAAAATTTTCATTCTAGTGTCCTTCGTTTGGGAGAAAAATGCAAAGGTACAATGCAGCTTTTCCTTGCCGATATCTCTCTTTTGCAAAGAGATAGGCATTGGAAAATTCAGGGCTATAACGTGTAGATGAAGCACTAACAGGAGGCTTTAAAATTTTCATTCTAGTGTCTTTCGTTTGGGAGAAAAATGCAAAGGTACAATACAGCTTTTCCTTGCCGATATCTCTCTTTTGCAAAGAGATAGGCATTGGAAAATTCAGGGCTATAACGTGTAGATGAAGCACTAACAGGAGGCTTTAAAATTTTAATTCTAGTGTCCTTCGTTTGGGAGAAAAATGCAAAGGTTCAATAGAGCTTTTCCTTGCCAATATCTCTCTTTTGCAAAGAGATAGGCATTGGAAAATTCAGGGCTATGCCGTGTAGATGATGGCCTAACAGGAGGCTTTAAATTTTTCTTTCTAGTGTCCTTCGTTTGGGAGAAAAATGCAAAGGTACATTGCAGGTTTTCCTTGCCGATATCTCTCTTTTGCAAAGAGATAGGCATTGGAAAATTCAGGGCTATAACGTGTAGATGTAGCACTAACAGGAGGCTTTAAAATTTTATTTCTAGTGTCCTTCGTTTGGGAGAAAAATGCAAAGGTACAATATAGCTTTTCCTTGCCGATATCTCTCTTGTGCAAAGAGATAGGCATTAGTAAAATCAGGGCTATAACGTGTAGATGAAGCACTAACAGGAGGCTTTAAAATTTTCAATTTAGTGTCCTTCGTTTGGGAGAAAAATGCAAAGGTACAATGCAGCTTTTCCTTGCCGATATCTCTCTTTTGCAAAGAGATAGGCATTGGAAAATTCAGGGCTATAACGTGTAGATGAAGCACTAACAGGAGGCTTTAAAATTTTCATTCTAGTGTCCTTCGTTTGGGAGAAAAATGCAAAGGTTCAATACAGCTTTTCCTTGCCGATATCTCTCTTTTGCAAAGAGATAGGCATTGGAAAATTCAGGGCTATAACGTGTAGACGAAGCACTAACAGGAGGCTTTAAAATTTTCATTCTAGTGTCCTTCGTTTGGGAGAAAAATGCAAAGGTACAATGCAGCTTTTCCTTGCCGATATCTCTCTTTTGCAAAGAGATAGGCATTGGAAAATTCAGGGCTATAACGTGTAAATGAAGCACTAACAGGAGGCTTTAAAATTTTCATTCTAGTGTCTTTCGTTTGGGAGAAAAATGCAAAGGTACAATACAGCTTTTCCTTGCCGATATCTCTCTTTTGCAAAGAGATAGGCATTGGAAAATTATTGCTTTAACGTGTAGATGAAGCACTAACAGGAGGCTTTAAAATTTTCATTCTAGTGTCCTTCGTTTGGGAGAAACATGCAAAGGTACAATACAGCTTTTCCTTGCCGATATCTCTCTTTTGCAAAGAGATAGGCATTGGAAAATTCAGGGCTATAACGTGTAGACGAAGCACTAACAGGAGGCTTTAAAATTTTCATTCTAGTGTCCTTCGTTTGGGAGAAAAATGCAAAGGTACAATACAGCTTTTCCTTGCCGATATCTCTCTTTTGCAAAGAGATAGGCATTGGAAAATTCAGGGCTATAACGTGTAGACGAAGCACTAACAGGAGGCTTTAAAATTTTCATTCTAGTGTCCTTCGTTTGGGAGAAAAATGCAAAGGTACAATGCAGCTTTTCCTTGCCGATATCTCTCTTTTGCAAAGTGATAGGCATTGGAAAATTCAGGGCTATAACGTGTAGATGAAGCACTAACAGGAGGCTTTCAAATTTTCATTCTAGTGTCCTTCGTTTGGGAGAAAAATGCAAAGGTACAATGCAGCTTTTCCTTGCCGATATCTCTCTTTTGCAAAGAGATAGGCATTGGAAAATTCAGGGCTATAACGTGTAGACGAAGCACTAACAGGAGGCTTTAAAATTTTCATTCTAGTGTCCTTCGTTTGGGAGAAAAATGCAAAGGTACAATGCAGCTTTTCCTTGCCGATATCTCTCTTTTGCAAAGAGATAGGCATTGGAAAATTCAGGGCTATAACGTGTAGATGAAGCACTAACAGGAGGCTTTAAAATTTTCATTCTAGTGTCTTTCGTTTGGGAGAAAAATGCAAAGGTACAATACAGCTTTTCCTTGCCGATATCTCTCTTTTGCAAAGAGATAGGCATTGGAAAATTCAGGGCTATAACGTGTAGATGAAGCACTAACAGGAGGCTTTAAAATTTTAATTCTAGTGTCCTTCGTTTGGGAGAAAAATGCAAAGGTTCAATAGAGCTTTTCCTTGCCAATATCTCTCTTTTGCAAAGAGATAGGCATTGGAAAATTCAGGGCTATGCCGTGTAGATGATGGCCTAACAGGAGGCTTTAAAATTTTCTTTCTAGTGTCCTTCGTTTGGGAGAAAAATGCAAAGGTACATTGCAGGTTTTCCTTGCCGATATCTCTCTTTTGCAAAGAGATAGGCATTGGAAAATTCAGGGCTATAACGTGTAGATGAAGCACTAACAGGAGGCTTTAAAATTTTATTTCTAGTGTCCTTCGTTTGGGAGAAAAATGCAAAGGTACAATATAGCTTTTCCTTGCCGATATCTCTCTTGTGCAAAGAGATAGGCATTAGAAAAATCAGGGCTATAACGTGTAGATGAAGCACTAACAGGAGGCTTTAAAATTTTCAATTTAGTGTCCTTCGTTTGGGAGAAAAATGCAAAGGTACAATGCAGCTTTTCCTTGCCGATATCTCTCTTTTGCAAAGAGATAGGCATTGGAAAATTCAGGGCTATAACGTGTAGATGAAGCACTAACAGGAGGCTTTAAAATTTTCATTCTAGTGTCCTTCGTTTGGGAGAAAAATGCAAAGGTTCAATACAGCTTTTCCTTGCCGATATCTCTCTTTTGCAAAGAGATAGGCATTGGAAAATTCAGGGCTATAACGTGTAGACGAAGCACTAACAGGAGGCTTTAAAATTTTCATTCTAGTGTCCTTCGTTTGGGAGAAAAATGCAAAGGTACAATGCAGCTTTTCCTTGCCGATATCTCTCTTTTGCAAAGAGATAGGCATTGGAAAATTCAGGGCTATAACGTGTAAATGAAGCACTAACAGGAGGCTTTAAAATTTTCATTCTAGTGTCTTTCGTTTGGGAGAAAAATGCAAAGGTACAATACAGCTTTTCCTTGCCGATATCTCTCTTTTGCAAAGAGATAGGCATTGGAAAATTATTGCTTTAACGTGTAGATGAAGCACTAACAGGAGGCTTTAAAATTTTCATTCTAGTGTCCTTCGTTTGGGAGAAACATGCAAAGGTACAATACAGCTTTTCCTTGCCGATATCTCTCTTTTGCAAAGAGATAGGCATTGGAAAATTCAGGGCTATAACGTGTAGACGAAGCACTAACAGGAGGCTTTAAAATTTTCATTCTAGTGTCCTTCGTTTGGGAGAAAAATGCAAAGGTACAATACAGCTTTTCCTTGCCGATATCTCTCTTTTGCAAAGAGATAGGCATTGGAAAATTCAGGGCTATAACGTGTAGACGAAGCACTAACAGGAGGCTTTAAAATTTTCATTCTAGTGTCCTTCGTTTGGGAGAAAAATGCAAAGGTACAATGCAGCTTTTCCTTGCCGATATCTCTCTTTTGCAAAGTGATAGGCATTGGAAAATTCAGGGCTATAACGTGTAGATGAAGCACTAACAGGAGGCTTTCAAATTTTCATTCTAGTGTCCTTCGTTTGGGAGAAAAATGCAAAGGTACAATGCAGCTTTTCCTTGCCGATATCTCTCTTTTGCAAAGAGATAGGCATTGGAAAATTCAGGGCTATAACGTGTAGACGAAGCACTAACAGGAGGCTTTAAAATTTTCATTCTAGTGTCCTTCGTTTGGGAGAAAAATGCAAAGGTACAATGCAGCTTTTCCTTGCCGATATCTATCTTTTGCAAAGAGATAGGCATTGGAAAATTCAGGGCTATAACGTGTAGATGAAGCACTAACAGGAGGCTTTAAAATTTTCATTCTAGTGTCTTTCGTTTGGGAGAAAAATGCAAAGGTTCAATACAGCTTTTCCTTGCCAATATCTCTCTTTTGCAAAGAGATAGGCATTGGAAAATTCAGGGCTATACCGTGTAGATGAAGCACTAACAGGAGGCTTTAAAATTTTCATTCTAGTGTCCTTCGTTTGGGAGAAAAATGCACAGGTACAATGCAGCTTTTCCTTGCCGATATCTCTCTTTTGCAAAGAGATAGGCATTGGAAAATTCAGGGCTATAACGTGTAGATGAAGCACTAACAGGAGGCTTTAACATTTTCATTCTAGTGTCCTTCGTTTGGGAGAAAAATGCCAAGGTACAATGCAGCTTTTCCTTGCCGATATCTCTCTTTTGCAAAGAGATAGGCATTGGAAAATTCAGGGCTATAACGTGTAGATGAAGCACTAACAGGAGGCTTTAACATTTTCATTCTAGTGTCCTTCGTTTGGGAGAAAAATGCCAAGGTACAATATAGCTTTTCCTTGCCGATATCTCTCTTTTGCAAAGAGATAGGCATTGGAAAATTCAGGGCTATAACGTGTAGATGAAGCACTAACAGGAGGCTTTAAAATTTTAATTCTAGTGTCCTTCGTTTGGGAGAAAAATGCAAAGGTACAATATAGCTTTTCCTTGCCGATATCTCTCTTTTGCAAAGAGATAGGCATTGGAAAATTCAGGGCTATAACGTGTAGACGAAGCACTAACAGGAGGCTTTAAAATTTTCATTCTAGTGTCCTTCGTTTGGGAGAAAAATGCAAAGGTACAATGCAGCTTTTCCTTGCCGATATCTCTCTTTTGCAAAGTGATAGGCATTGGAAAATTCAGGGCTATAACGTGTAGATGAAGCACTAACAGGAGGCTTTCAAATTTTCATTCTAGTGTCCTTCGTTTGGGAGAAAAATGCAAAGGTACAATGCAGCTTTTCCTTGCCGATATCTCTCTTTTGCAAAGAGATAGGCATTGGAAAATTCAGGGCTATAACGTGTAGACGAAGCACTAACAGGAGGCTTTAAAATTTTCATTCTAGTGTCCTTCGTTTGGGAGAAAAATGCAAAGGTACAATGCAGCTTTTCCTTGCCGATATCTATCTTTTGCAAAGAGATAGGCATTGGAAAATTCAGGGCTATAACGTGTAGATGAAGCACTAACAGGAGGCTTTAAAATTTTCATTCTAGTGTCTTTCGTTTGGGAGAAAAATGCAAAGGTTCAATACAGCTTTTCCTTGCCAATATCTCTCTTTTGCAAAGAGATAGGCATTGGAAAATTCAGGGCTATACCGTGTAGATGAAGCACTAACAGGAGGCTTTAAAATTTTCATTCTAGTGTCCTTCGTTTGGGAGAAAAATGCACAGGTACAATGCAGCTTTTCCTTGCCGATATCTCTCTTTTGCAAAGAGATAGGCATTGGAAAATTCAGGGCTATAACGTGTAGATGAAGCACTAACAGGAGGCTTTAACATTTTCATTCTAGTGTCCTTCGTTTGGGAGAAAAATGCCAAGGTACAATATAGCTTTTCCTTGCCGATATCTCTCTTTTGCAAAGAGATAGGCATTGGAAAATTCAGGGCTATAACGTGTAGATGAAGCACTAACAGAAGGCTTTAAAATTTTTATTCTAGTGTCTTTCGTTTGGGAGAAAAATGCAAAGGTACAATGCAGCTTTTCCTTGCCGATATCTCTGTTTTGCAAAGAGATAGGCATTGGAAAATTCAGGGCTATAACGTGTAGATGAAGCACTAACAGGAGGCTTTAAAATTTTCATTCTAGTGTCTTTCGTTTGGGAGAAAAATGCAAAAGTACAATGCAGCTTTTCCTTGCCGATATCTCTCTTTTGCAAAGAGATAGACATAGGAAAATTCAGGGCTATAACGTGTAGATGAAGCACTAACAGGAGGCTTTAACATTTTCATTCTAGTGTCTTTCGTTTGGGAGAAAAATGCAAAGGTACAATACAGCTTTTCCTTGCCGATATCTCTCTTTTGCAAAGAGATAGGCATTGGAAAATTCAGGGCTATAACGTGTAGATGAAGCACTAACAGGAGGCTTTAAAATTTTCATTCTAGTGTCTTTCGTTTGGGAGAAAAATGCAAAGGTACAATACAGCTTTTCCTTGCCGATATCTCTCTTTTGCAAAGAGATAGGCATTGGAAAATTCAGGGCTATAACGTGTAGATGAAGCACTAACAGGAGGCTTTAAAATTTTCATTCTAGTGTCCTTCGTTTGGGAGAAAAATGCAAAGGTACAATGCAGCTTTTCCTTGCCGATATCTCTCTTTTGCAAAGAGATAGGCATTGGAAAATTCAGGGCTATACCGTGTAGATGAAGCACTAACAGGAGGCTTTAAAATTTTCATTCTAGTGTCCTTCGTTTGGGAGAAAAATGCACAGGTACAATGCAGCTTTTCCTTGCCGATATCTCTCTTTTGCAAAGAGATAGGCATTGGAAAATTCAGGGCTATAACGTGTAGATGAAGCACTAACAGGAGGCTTTAACATTTTCATTCTAGTGTCCTTCGTTTGGGAGAAAAATGCCAAGGTACAATATAGCTTTTCCTTGCCGATATCTCTCTTTTGCAAAGAGATAGGCATTGGAAAATTCAGGGCTATAACGTGTAGATGAAGCACTAACAGAAGGCTTTAAAATTTTTATTCTAGTGTCTTTCGTTTGGGAGAAAAATGCAAAGGTACAATGCAGCTTTTCCTTGCCGATATCTCTGTTTTGCAAAGAGATAGGCATTGGAAAATTCAGGGCTATAACGTGTAGATGAAGCACTAACAGGAGGCTTTAAAATTTTCATTCTAGTGTCTTTCGTTTGGGAGAAAAATGCAAAAGTACAATGCAGCTTTTCCTTGCCGATATCTCTCTTTTGCAAAGAGATAGACATAGGAAAATTCAGGGCTATAACGTGTAGATGAAGCACTAACAGGAGGCTTTAACATTTTCATTCTAGTGTCTTTCGTTTGGGAGAAAAATGCAAAGGTACAATACAGCTTTTCCTTGCCGATATCTCTCTTTTGCAAAGAGATAGGCATTGGAAAATTCAGGGCTATAACGTGTAGATGAAGCACTAACAGGAGGCTTTAAAATTTTCATTCTAGTGTCTTTCGTTTGGGAGAAAAATGCAAAGGTACAATACAGCTTTTCCTTGCCGATATCTCTCTTTTGCAAAGAGATAGGCATTGGAAAATTCAGGGCTATAACGTGTAGATGAAGCACTAACAGGAGGCTTTAAAATTTTCATTCTAGTGTCCTTCGTTTGGGAGAAAAATGCAAAGGTACAATGCAGCTTTTCCTTGCCGATATCTCTCTTTTGCAAAGAGATAGGCATTGGAAAATTTAGGGCTATAACGTGTAGATGAAGCACTAACAGGAGGCTTTAAAATTTTCATTCTAGTGTCCTTCGTTTGGGAGAAAAATGCAAAGGTACAATGCAGCTTTTCCTTGCCGATATCTCTCTTTTGCAAAGAGATAGGCATTGGAAAATTCAGGGCTATAACGTGTAGATGAAGCACTAACAGGAGGCTTTAAAATTTTCATTCTAGTGTCTTTCGTTTGGGAGAAAAATGCAAAGGTACAATACAGCTTTTCCTTGCCGATATCTCTCTTTTGCAAAGAGATAGGCATTGGAAAATTCAGGGCTATAACGTGTAGATGAAGCACTAACAGGAGGCTTTAAAATTTTAATTCTAGTGTCCTTCGTTTGGGAGAAAAATGCAAAGGTTCAATATAGCTTTTCCTTGCCAATATCTCTCTTTTGCAAAGAGATAGGCATTGGAAAATTCAGGGCTATGCCGTGTAGATGATGGCCTAACAGGAGGCTTTAAAATTTTCTTTCTAGTGTCCTTCGTTTGGGAGAAAAATGCAAAGGTACATTGCAGGTTTTCCTTGCCGATATCTCTCTTTTGCAAAGAGATAGGCATTGGAAAATTCAGGGCTATAACGTGTAGATGAAGCACTAACAGGAGGCTTTAAAATTTTATTTCTAGTGTCCTTCGTTTGGGAGAAAAATGCAAAGGTACAATATAGCTTTTCCTTGCCGATATCTCTCTTGTGCAAAGAGATAGGCATTAGAAAAATCAGGGCTATAACGTGTAGATGAAGCACTAACAGGAGGCTTTAAAATTTTCATTCTAGTGTCCTTCGTTTGGGAGAAAAATGCAAAGGTACAATGCAGCTTTTCCTTGCCGATATCTCTCTTTTGCAAAGAGATAGGCATTGGAAAATTCAGGGCTATAACGTGTAAATGAAGCACTAACAGGAGGCTTTAAAATTTTCATTCTAGTGTCTTTCGTTTGGGAGAAAAATGCAAAGGTACAATACAGCTTTTCCTTGCCGATATCTCTCTTTTGCAAAGAGATAGGCATTGGAAAATTATTGCTTTAACGTGTAGATGAAGCACTAACAGGAGGCTTTAAAATTTTCATTCTAGTGTCCTTCGTTTGGGAGAAACATGCAAAGGTACAATACAGCTTTTCCTTGCCGATATCTCTCTTTTGCAAAGAGATAGGCATTGGAAAATTCAGGGCTATAACGTGTAGACGAAGCACTAACAGGAGGCTTTAAAATTTTCATTCTAGTGTCCTTCGTTTGGGAGAAAAATGCAAAGGTACAATGCAGCTTTTCCTTGCCGATATCTCTCTTTTGCAAAGTGATAGGCATTGGAAAATTCAGGGCTATAACGTGTAGATGAAGCACTAACAGGAGGCTTTCAAATTTTCATTCTAGTGTCCTTCGTTTGGGAGAAAAATGCAAAGGTACAATGCAGCTTTTCCTTGCCGATATCTCTCTTTTGCAAAGAGATAGGCATTGGAAAATTCAGGGCTATAACGTGTAGACGAAGCACTAACAGGAGGCTTTAAAATTTTCATTCTAGTGTCCTTCGTTTGGGAGAAAAATGCAAAGGTACAATGCAGCTTTTCCTTGCCGATATCTCTCTTTTGCAAAGAGATAGGCATTGGAAAATTCAGGGCTATAACGTGTAGATGAAGCACTAACAGGAGGCTTTAAAATTTTCATTCTAGTGTCTTTCGTTTGGGAGAAAAATGCAAAGGTTCAATACAGCTTTTCCTTGCCAATATCTCTCTTTTGCAAAGAGATAGGCATTGGAAAATTCAGGGCTATACCGTGTAGATGAAGCACTAACAGGAGGCTTTAAAATTTTCATTCTAGTGTCCTTCGTTTGGGAGAAAAATGCACAGGTACAATGCAGCTTTTCCTTGCCGATATCTCTCTTTTGCAAAGAGATAGGCATTGGAAAATTCAGGGCTATAACGTGTAGATGAAGCACTAACAGGAGGCTTTAACATTTTCATTCTAGTGTCCTTCGTTTGGGAGAAAAATGCCAAGGTACAATGCAGCTTTTCCTTGCCGATATCTCTCTTTTGCAAAGAGATAGGCATTGGAAAATTCAGGGCTATAACGTGTAGATGAAGCACTAACAGGAGGCTTTAACATTTTCATTCTAGTGTCCTTCGTTTGGGAGAAAAATGCCAAGGTACAATATAGCTTTTCCTTGCCGATATCTCTCTTTTGCAAAGAGATAGGCATTGGAAAATTCAGGGCTATAACGTGTAGATGAAGCACTAACAGGAGGCTTTAAATTTTTAATTCTAGTGTCCTTCGTTTGGGAGAAAAATGCAAAGGTACAATATAGCTTTTCCTTGCCGATATCTCTCTTTTGCAAAGAGATAGGCATTAGAAAATTCAGGGCTATAACGTGTAGATGAAGCACTAACAGGAGGCTTTAAAATTTTCATTCTAGTGTCTTTCGTTTGGGAGAAAAATGCAAAGGTACAATGCAGCTTTTCCTTGCCGATATCTCTCTTTTGCAAAGAGATAGGCATTGGAAAATTCAGGGCTATAACGTGTAGATGAAGCACTAACAGGAGGCTTTAAAATTTTCATTCTAGTGTCTTTCGTTTGGGAGAAAAATGCAAAAGTACAATGCAGCTTTTCCTTGCCGATATCTCTCTTTTGCAAAGAGATAGGCATTGGAAAATTCAGGGCTATAACGTGTAGATGAAGCACTAACAGGAGGCTTTAAAATTTTCATTTTAGTGTCTTTCGTTTGGGAGAAAAATGCAAAGGTACAATACAGCTTTTCCTTGCCGATATCTCTCTTTTGCAAAGAGATAGGCATTGGAAAATTCAGGGCTATAACGTGTAGATGAAGCACTAACAGGAGGCTTTAAAATTTTCATTCTAGTGTCCTTCGTTTGGGAGAAAAATGCAAAGGTACAATGCAGCTTTTCCTTGCCGATATCTCTCTTTTGCAAAGAGATAGGCATTGGAAAATTCAGGGCTATAACGTGTAGATGAAGCACTAACAGGAGGCTTTAAAATTTTCATTCTAGTGTCCTTCGTTTGGGAGAAAAATGCAAAGGTACAATGCAGCTTTTCCTTGCCGATATCTCTCTTTTGCAAAGAGATAGGCATTGAAAAATTCAGGGCTATAACGTGTAGATGAAGCACTAACAGGAGGCTTTAACATTTTCATTCTAGTGTCCTTCGTTTGGGAGAAAAATGCCAAGGTACAATGCAGCTTTTCCTTGCCAATATCTCTCTTTTGCAAAGAGATAGGCATTGGAAAATTCAGGGCTATAACGTGTAGATGAAGCACTAACAGGAGGCTTTAACATTTTCATTCTAGTGTCCTTCGTTTGGGAGAAAAATGCACAGGTACAATGCAGCTTTTCCTTGCCGATATCTCTCTTTTGCAAAGAGATAGGCATTGGAAAATTCAGGGCTATAACGTGTAGATGAAGCACTAACTGGAGGCTTTAACATTTTCATTCTAGTGTCCTTCGTTTGGGAGAAAAATGCCAAGGTACAATATAGCTTTTCCTTGCCGATATCTCTCTTTTGCAAAGAGATAGGCATTGGAAAATTCAGGGCTATAACGTGTAGATGAAGCACTAACAGAAGGCTTTAAAATTTTAATTCTAGTGTCCTTCGTTTGGGAGAAAAATGCAAAGGTACAATATAGCTTTTCCTTGCCGATATCTCTCTTTTGCAAAGAGATAGGCATTAGAAAATTCAGGGCTATAACGTGTAGATGAAGCACTAACAGGAGGCTTTAAAATTTTCATTCTAGTGTCTTTCGTTTGGGAGAAAAATGCAAAGGTACAATGCAGCTTTTCCTTGCCGATATCTCTGTTTTGCAAAGAGATAGGCATTGGAAAATTCAGGGCTATAACGTGTAGATGAAGCACTAACAGGAGGCTTTAAAATTTTCATTCTAGTGTCTTTCGTTTGGGAGAAAAATGCAAAGGTACAATACAGCTTTTCCTTGCCGATATCTCTCTTTTGCAAAGAGATAGGCATTGGAAAATTCAGGGCTATAACGTGTAGATGAAGCACTAACAGGAGGCTTTAAAATTTTCATTCTAGTGTCCTTCGTTTGGGAGAAAAATGCAAAGGTACAATGCAGCTTTTCCTTGCCGATATCTCTCTTTTGCAAAGAGATAGGCATTGGAAAATTTAGGGCTATAACGTGTAGATGAAGCACTAACAGGAGGCTTTAAAATTTTCATTCTAGTGTCCTTCGTTTGGGAGAAAAATGCAAAGGTACAATGCAGCTTTTCCTTGCCGATATCTCTCTTTTGCAAAGAGATAGGCATTGGAAAATTCAGGGCTATAACGTGTAGATGAAGCACTAACAGGAGGCTTTAAAATTTTCATTCTAGTGTCTTTCGTTTGGGAGAAAAATGCAAAGGTACAATACAGCTTTTCCTTGCCGATATCTCTCTTTTGCAAAGAGATAGGCATTGGAAAATTCAGGGCTATAACGTGTAGATGAAGCACTAACAGGAGGCTTTAAAATTTTAATTCTAGTGTCCTTCGTTTGGGAGAAAAATGCAAAGGTTCAATAGAGCTTTTCCTTGCCAATATCTCTCTTTTGCAAAGAGATAGGCATTGGAAAATTCAGGGCTATGCCGTGTAGATGATGGCCTAACAGGAGGCTTTAAAATTTCCTTTCTAGTGTCCTTCGTTTGGGAGAAAAATGCAAAGGTACATTGCAGGTTTTCCTTGCCGATATCTCTCTTTTGCAAAGAGATAGGCATTGGAAAATTCAGGGCTATAACGTGTAGATGAAGCACTAACAGGAGGCTTTAAAATTTTATTTCTAGTGTCCTTCGTTTGGGAGAAAAATGCAAAGGTACAATATAGCTTTTCCTTGCCGATATCTCTCTTGTGCAAAGAGATAGGCATTAGAAAAATCAGGGCTATAACGTGTAGATGAAGCACTAACAGGAGGCTTTAAAATTTTCATTCTAGTGTCCTTCGTTTGGGAGAAAAATGCAAAGGTACAATGCAGCTTTTCCTTGCCGATATCTCTCTTTTGCAAAGAGATAGGCATTGGAAAATTCAGGGCTATAACGTGTAAATGAAGCACTAACAGGAGGCTTTAAAATTTTCATTCTAGTGTCTTTCGTTTGGGAGAAAAATGCAAAGGTACAATACAGCTTTTCCTTGCCGATATCTCTCTTTTGCAAAGAGATAGGCATTGGAAAATTATTGCTTTAACGTGTAGATGAAGCACTAACAGGAGGCTTTAAAATTTTCATTCTAGTGTCCTTCGTTTGGGAGAAACATGCAAAGGTACAATACAGCTTTTCCTTGCCGATATCTCTCTTTTGCAAAGAGATAGGCATTGGAAAATTCAGGGCTATAACGTGTAGACGAAGCACTAACAGGAGGCTTTAAAATTTTCATTCTAGTGTCCTTCGTTTGGGAGAAAAATGCAAAGGTACAATGCAGCTTTTCCTTGCCGATATCTCTCTTTTGCAAAGTGATAGGCATTGGAAAATTCAGGGCTATAACGTGTAGATGAAGCACTAACAGGAGGCTTTCAAATTTTCATTCTAGTGTCCTTCGTTTGGGAGAAAAATGCAAAGGTACAATGCAGCTTTTCCTTGCCGATATCTCTCTTTTGCAAAGAGATAGGCATTGGAAAATTCAGGGCTATAACGTGTAGACGAAGCACTAACAGGAGGCTTTAAAATTTTCATTCCAGTGTCCTTCGTTTGGGAGAAAAATGCAAAGGTACAATGCAGCTTTTCCTTGCCGATATCTCTCTTTTGCAAAGAGATAGGCATTGGAAAATTCAGGGCTATAACGTGTAGATGAAGCACTAACAGAAGGCTTTAAAATTTTAATTCTAGTGTCCTTCGTTTGGGAGAAAAATGCAAAGGTACAATATAGCTTTTCCTTGCCGATATCTCTCTTTTGCAAAGAGATAGGCATTAGAAAATTCAGGGCTATAACGTGTAGATGAAGCACTAACAGGAGGCTTTAAAATTTTCATTCTAGTGTCTTTCGTTTGGGAGAAAAATGCAAAGGTACAATGCAGCTTTTCCTTGCCGATATCTCTGTTTTGCAAAGAGATAGGCATTGGAAAATTCAGGGCTATAACGTGTAGATGAAGCACTAACAGGAGGCTTTAAAATTTTCATTCTAGTGTCTTTCGTTTGGGAGAAAAATGCAAAAGTACAATGCAGCTTTTCCTTGCCGATATCTCTCTTTTGCAAAGAGATAGGCATTGGAAAATTCAGGGCTATAACGTGTAGATGAAGCACTAACAGGAGGCTTTAACATTTTCATTCTAGTGTCTTTCGTTTGGGAGAAAAATGCAAAGGTACAATACAGCTTTTCCTTGCCGATATCTCTCTTTTGCAAAGAGATAGGCATTGGAAAATTCAGGGCTATAACGTGTAGATGAAGCACTAACAGGAGGCTTTAAAATTTTCATTCTAGTGTCTTTCGTTTGGGAGAAAAATGCAAAGGTACAATACAGCTTTTCCTTGCCGATATCTCTCTTTTGCAAAGAGATAGGCATTGGAAAATTCAGGGCTATAACGTGTAGATGAAGCACTAACAGGAGGCTTTAAAATTTTCATTCTAGTGTCCTTCGTTTGGGAGAAAAATGCAAAGGTACAATGCAGCTTTTCCTTGCCGATATCTCTCTTTTGCAAAGAGATAGGCATTGGAAAATTTAGGGCTATAACGTGTAGATGAAGCACTAACAGGAGGCTTTAAAATTTTCATTCTAGTGTCCTTCGTTTGGGAGAAAAATGCAAAGGTACAATGCAGCTTTTCCTTGCCGATATCTCTCTTTTGCAAAGAGATAGGCATTGGAAAATTCAGGGCTATAACGTGTAGATGAAGCACTAACAGGAGGCTTTAAAATTTTCATTCTAGTGTCTTTCGTTTGGGAGAAAAATGCAAAGGTACAATACAGCTTTTCCTTGCCGATATCTCTCTTTTGCAAAGAGATAGGCATTGGAAAATTCAGGGCTATAACGTGTAGATGAAGCACTAACAGGAGGCTTTAAAATTTTAATTCTAGTGTCCTTCGTTTGGGAGAAAAATGCAAAGGTTCAATAGAGCTTTTCCTTGCCAATATCTCTCTTTTGCAAAGAGATAGGCATTGGAAAATTCAGGGCTATGCCGTGTAGATGATGGCCTAACAGGAGGCTTTAAAATTTTCTTTCTAGTGTCCTTCGTTTGGGAGAAAAATGCAAAGGTACATTGCAGGTTTTCCTTGCCGATATCTCTCTTTTGCAAAGAGATAGGCATTGGAAAATTCAGGGCTATAACGTGTAGATGAAGCACTAACAGGAGGCTTTAAAATTTTATTTCTAGTGTCCTTCGTTTGGGAGAAAAATGCAAAGGTACAATATAGCTTTTCCTTGCCGATATCTCTCTTGTGCAAAGAGATAGGCATTAGAAAAATCAGGGCTATAACGTGTAGATGAAGCACTAACAGGAGGCTTTAAAATTTTCATTCTAGTGTCCTTCGTTTGGGAGAAAAATGCAAAGGTACAATGCAGCTTTTCCTTGCCGATATCTCTCTTTTGCAAAGAGATAGGCATTGGAAAATTCAGGGCTATAACGTGTAAATGAAGCACTAACAGGAGGCTTTAAAATTTTCATTCTAGTGTCTTTCGTTTGGGAGAAAAATGCAAAGGTACAATACAGCTTTTCCTTGCCGATATCTCTCTTTTGCAAAGAGATAGGCATTGGAAAATTATTGCTTTAACGTGTAGATGAAGCACTAACAGGAGGCTTTAAAATTTTCATTCTAGTGTCCTTCGTTTGGGAGAAACATGCAAAGGTACAATACAGCTTTTCCTTGCCGATATCTCTCTTTTGCAAAGAGATAGGCATTGGAAAATTAAGGGCTATAACGTGTAGACGAAGCACTAACAGGAGGCTTTAAAATTTTCATTCTAGTGTCCTTCGTTTGGGAGAAAAATGCAAAGGTACAATGCAGCTTTTCCTTGCCGATATCTCTCTTTTGCAAAGTGATAGGCATTGGAAAATTCAGGGCTATAACGTGTAGATGAAGCACTAACAGGAGGCTTTCAAATTTTCATTCTAGTGTCCTTCGTTTGGGAGAAAAATGCAAAGGTACAATGCAGCTTTTCCTTGCCGATATCTCTCTTTTGCAAAGAGATAGGCATTGGAAAATTCAGGGCTATAACGTGTAGACGAAGCACTAACAGGAGGCTTTAAAATTTTCATTCCAGTGTCCTTCGTTTGGGAGAAAAATGCAAAGGTACAATGCAGCTTTTCCTTGCCGATATCTATCTTTTGCAAAGAGATAGGCATTGGAAAATTCAGGGCTATAACGTGTAGATGAAGCACTAACAGGAGGCTTTAAAATTTTCATTCTAGTGTCTTTCGTTTGGGAGAAAAATGCAAAGGTTCAATACAGCTTTTCAATGCCAATATCTCTCTTTTGCAAAGAGATAGGCATTGGAAAATTCAGGGCTATACCGTGTAGATGAAGCACTAACAGGAGGCTTTAAAATTTTCATTCTAGTGTCCTTCGTTTGGGAGAAAAATGCACAGGTACAATGCAGCTTTTCCTTGCCGATATCTCTCTTTTGCAAAGAGATAGGCATTGGAAAATTCAGGGCTATAACGTGTAGATGAAGCACTAACAGGAGGCTTTAACATTTTCATTCTAGTGTCCTTCGTTTGGGAGAAAAATGCCAAGGTACAATGCAGCTTTTCCTTGCCGATATCTCTCTTTTGCAAAGAGATAGGCATTGGAAAATTCAGGGCTATAACGTGTAGATGAAGCACTAACAGGAGGCTTTAACATTTTCATTCTAGTGTCCTTCGTTTGGGAGAAAAATGCCAAGGTACAATATAGCTTTTCCTTGCCGATATCTCTCTTTTGCAAAGAGATAGGCATTAGAAAATTCAGGGCTATAACGTGTAGATGAAGCACTAACAGGAGGCTTTAAAATTTTCATTCTAGTGTCTTTCGTTTGGGAGAAAAATGCAAAGGTACAATGCAGCTTTTCCTTGCCGATATCTCTCTTTTGCAAAGAGATAGGCATTGGAAAATTCAGGGCTATAACGTGTAGATGAAGCACTAACAGGAGGCTTTAAAATTTTCATTCTAGTGTCTTTCGTTTGGGAGAAAAATGCAAAAGTACAATGCAGCTTTTCCTTGCCGATATCTCTCTTTTGCAAAGAGATAGGCATTGGAAAATTCAGGGCTATAACGTGTAGATGAAGCACTAACAGGAGGCTTTAAAATTTTCATTTTAGTGTCTTTCGTTTGGGAGAAAAATGCAAAGGTACAATACAGCTTTTCCTTGCCGATATCTCTCTTTTGCAAGAGATAGGCATTGGAAAATTCAGGGCTATAACGTGTAGATGAAGCACTAACAGGAGGCTTTAAAATTTTAATTCTAGTGTCCTTCGTTTGGGAGAAAAATGCAAAGGTTCAATAGAGCTTTTCCTTGCCAATATCTCTCTTTTGCAAAGAGATAGGCATTGGAAAATTCAGGGCTATGCCGTGTAGATGATGGCCTAACAGGAGGCTTTAACATTTTCTTTCTAGTGTCCTTCGTTTGGGAGAAAAATGCAAAGGTACATTGCAGGTTTTCCTTGCCGATATCTCTCTTTTGCAAAGAGATAGGCATTGGAAAATTCAGGGCTATAACGTGTAGATGAAGCACTAACAGGAGGCTTTAAAATTTTATTTCTAGTGTCCTTCGTTTGGGAGAAAAATGCAAAGGTACAATATAGCTTTTCCTTGCCGATATCTCTCTTGTGCAAAGAGATAGGCATTAGAAAAATCAGGGCTATAACGTGTAGATGAAGCACTAACAGGAGGCTTTAAAATTTTCATTCTAGTGTCCTTCGTTTGGGAGAAAAATGCAAAGGTACAATGCAGCTTTTCCTTTCCGATATCTCTCTTTTGCAAAGAGATAGGCATTGAAAAATTCAGGGCTATGCCGTGTAGATGATGGCCTAACAGGAGGCTTTAAAATTTTCTTTCTAGTGTCCTTCGTTTGGGAGAAAAATGCAAAGGTACAATACAGCTTTTCCTTGCCGATATCTCTCTTTTGCAAAGAGATAGGCATTGGAAAATTCAGGGCTATAACGTGTAGATGAAGCACTAACAGGAGGCTTTAACATTTTCATTCTAGTGTCCTTCGTTTGGGAGAAAAATGCCAAGGTACAATATAGCTTTTCCTTGCCGATATCTCTCTTTTGCAAAGAGATAGGCATTGGAAAATTCAGGGCTATAACGTGTAGATGAAGCACTAACAGAAGGCTTTAAAATTTTAATTCTAGTGTCCTTCGTTTGGGAGAAAAATGCAAAGGTACAATATAGCTTTTCCTTGCCGATATCTCTCTTTTGCAAAGAGATAGGCATTAGAAAATTCAGGGCTATAACGTGTAGATGAAGCACTAACAGGAGGCTTTAAAATTTTCATTCTAGTGTCTTTCGTTTGGGAGAAAAATGCAAAGGTACAATGTAGCTTTTCCTTGCCGATATCTCTGTTTTGCAAAGAGATAGGCATTGGAAAATTCAGGGCTATAACGTGTAGATGAAGCACTAACAGGAGGCTTTAACATTTTCATTCTAGTGTCCTTCGTTTGGGAGAAAAATGCCAAGGTACAATGCAGCTTTTCCTTGCCGATATCTCTCTTTTGCAAAGAGATAGGCATTGGAAAATTCAGGGCTATAACGTGTAGATGAAGCACTAACAGGAGGCTTTAAAATTTTAATTCTAGTGTCCTTCGTTTGGGAGAAAAATGCAAAGGTACAATATAGCTTTTCCTTGCCGATATCTCTCTTTTGCAAAGAGATAGGCATTAGAAAATTCAGGGCTATAACGTGTAGATGAAGCACTAACAGGAGGCTTTAAAATTTTCATTCTAGTGTCTTTCGTTTGGGAGAAAAATGCAAAGGTACAATGCAGCTTTTCCTTGCCGATATCTCTCTTTTGCAAAGAGATAGGCATTGGAAAATTCAGGGCTATAACGTGTAGATGAAGCACTAACAGGAGGCTTTAAAATTTTCATTCTAGTGTCTTTCGTTTGGGAGAAAAATGCAAAAGTACAATGCAGCTTTTCCTTGCCGATATCTCTCTTTTGCAAAGAGATAGGCATTGGAAAATTCAGGGCTATAACGTGTAGATGAAGCACTAACAGGAGGCTTTAAAATTTTCATTTTAGTGTCTTTCGTTTGGGAGAAAAATGCAAAGGTACAATACAGCTTTTCCTTGCCGATATCTCTCTTTTGCAAAGAGATAGGCATTGGAAAATTCAGGGCTATAACGTGTAGATGAAGCACTAACAGGAGGCTTTAAAATTTTCATTCTAGTGTCCTTCGTTTGGGAGAAAAATGCAAAGGTACAATGCAGCTTTTCCTTGCCGATATCTCTCTTTTGCAAAGAGATAGGCATTGGAAAATTCAGGGCTATAACGTGTAGATGAAGCACTAACAGGAGGCTTTAAAATTTTCATTCTAGTGTCCTTCGTTTGGGAGAAAAATGCAAAGGTACAATGCAGCTTTTCCTTGCCGATATCTCTCTTTTGCAAAGAGATAGGCATTGGAAAATTCAGGGCTATAACGTGTAGATGAAGCACTAACAGGAGGCTTTAAAATTTTCATTCTAGTGTCTTTCGTTTGGGAGAAAAATGCAAAGGTACAATACAGCTTTTCCTTGCCGATATCTCTCTTTTGCAAAGAGATAGGCATTGGAAAATTCAGGGCTATAACGTGTAGATGAAGCACTAACAGGAGGCTTTAAAATTTTAATTCTAGTGTCCTTCGTTTGGGAGAAAAATGCAAAGGTTCAATAGAGCTTTTCATTGCCAATATCTCTCTTTTGCAAAGAGATAGGCATTGGAAAATTCAGGGCTATGCCGTGTAGATGATGGCCTAACAGGAGGCTTTAACATTTTCTTTCTAGTGTCCTTCGTTTGGGAGAAAAATGCAAAGGTACATTGCAGGTTTTCCTTGCCGATATCTCTCTTTTGCAAAGAGATAGGCATTGGAAAATTCAGGGCTATAACGTGTAGATGAAGCACTAACAGGAGGCTTTAAAATTTTATTTCTAGTGTCCTTCGTTTGGGAGAAAAATGCAAAGGTACAATATAGCTTTTCCTTGCCGATATCTCTCTTGTGCAAAGAGATAGGCATTAGAAAAATCAGGGCTATAACGTGTAGATGAAGCACTAACAGGAGGCTTTAAAATTTTCATTCTAGTGTCCTTCGTTTGGGAGAAAAATGCAAAGGTACAATGCAGCTTTTCCTTGCCGATATCTCTCTTTTGCAAAGAGATAGGCATTGGAAAATTCAGGGCTATGCCGTGTAGATGATGGCCTAACAGGAGGCTTTAAAATTTTCTTTCTAGTGTCCTTCGTTTGGGAGAAAAATGCAAAGGTACAATACAGCTTTTCCTTGCCGATATCTCTCTTTTGCAAAGAGATAGGCATTGGAAAATTCAGGGCTATAACGTGTAGATGAAGCACTAACAGGAGGCTTTAACATTTTCATTCTAGTGTCCTTCGTTTGGGAGAAAAATGCCAAGGTACAATATAGCTTTTCCTTGCCGATATCTCTCTTTTGCAAAGAGATAGGCATTGGAAAATTCAGGGCTATAACGTGTAGATGAAGCACTAACAGAAGGCTTTAAAATTTTAATTCTAGTGTCCTTCGTTTGGGAGAAAAATGCAAAGGTACAATATAGCTTTTCCTTGCCGATATCTCTCTTTTGCAAAGAGATAGGCATTAGAAAATTCAGGGCTATAACGTGTAGATGAAGCACTAACAGGAGGCTTTAAAATTTTCATTCTAGTGTCTTTCGTTTGGGAGAAAAATGCAAAGGTACAATGCAGCTTTTCCTTGCCGATATCTCTGTTTTGCAAAGAGATAGGCATTGGAAAATTCAGGGCTATAACGTGTAGATGAAGCACTAACAGGAGGCTTTAAAATTTTCATTCTAGTGTCTTTCGTTTGGGAGAAAAATGCAAAGGTACAATACAGCTTTTCCTTGCCGATATCTCTCTTTTGCAAAGAGATAGGCATTGGAAAATTCAGGGCTATAACGTGTAGATGAAGCACTAACAGGAGGCTTTAAAATTTTCATTCTAGTGTCTTTCGTTTGGGAGAAAAATGCAAAGGTACAATACAGCTTTTCCTTGCCGATATCTCTCTTTTGCAAAGAGATAGGCATTGGAAAATTCAGGGCTATAACGTGTAGATGAAGCACTAACAGGAGGCTTTAAAATTTTCATTCTAGTGTCCTTCGTTTGGGAGAAAAATGCAAAGGTACAATGCAGCTTTTCCTTGCCGATATCTCTCTTTTGCAAAGAGATAGGCATTGGAAAATTCAGGGCTATAACGTGTAGATGAAGCCCTAACAGGAGGCTTTAAAATTTTCATTCTAGTGTCTTTCGTTTGGGAGAAAAATGCAAAGGTACAATACAGCTTTTCCTTGCCGATATCTCTCTTTTGCAAAGAGATAGGCATTGGAAAATTCAGGGCTATAACGTGTAGATGAAGCACTAACAGGAGGCTTTAAAATTTTAATTCTAGTTTCTCCTTCGTTTGGGAGAAAAATGCAAAGGTTCAATAGAGCTTTTCCTTGCCAATATCTCTCTTTTGCAAAGAGATAGGCATTGGAAAAATCAGGGCTATGCCGTGTAGATGATGGCCTAACAGGAGGCTTTAAAATTTTCTTTCTAGTGTCCTTCGTTTGGGAGAAAAATGCAAAGGTACATTGCAGGTTTTCCTTGCCGATATCTCTCTTTTGCAAAGAGATAGGCATTGGAAAATTCAGGGCTATAACGTGTAGATGAAGCACTAACAGGAGGCTTTAAAATTTTATTTCTAGTGTCCTTCGTTTGGGAGAAAAATGCAAAGGTACAATATAGCTTTTCCTTGCCGATATCTCTCTTGTGCAAAGAGATAGGCATTAGAAAAATCAGGGCTATAACGTGTAGATGAAGCACTAACAGGAGGCTTTAAAATTTTCATTCTAGTGTCCTTCGTTTGGGAGAAAAATGCAAAGGTACAATGCAGCTTTTCCTTGCCGATATCTCTCTTTTGCAAAGAGATAGGCATTGGAAAATTCAGGGCTATAACGTGTAAATGAAGCACTAACAGGAGGCTTTAAAATTTTCATTCTAGTGTCTTTCGTTTGGGAGAAAAATGCAAAGGTACAATACAGCTTTTCCTTGCCGATATCTCTCTTTTGCAAAGAGATAGGCATTGGAAAATTATTGCTTTAACGTGTAGATGAAGCACTAACAGGAGGCTTTAAAATTTTCATTCTAGTGTCCTTCGTTTGGGAGAAACATGCAAAGGTACAATACAGCTTTTCCTTGCCGATATCTCTCTTTTGCAAAGAGATAGGCATTGGAAAATTCAGGGCTATAACGTGTAGACGAAGCACTAACAGGAGGCTTTAAAATTTTCATTCTAGTGTCCTTCGTTTGGGAGAAAAATGCAAAGGTACAATGCAGCTTTTCCTTGCCGATATCTCTCTTTTGCAAAGTGATAGGCATTGGAAAATTCAGGGCTATAACGTGTAGATGAAGCACTAACAGGAGGCTTTCAAATTTTCATTCTAGTGTCCTTCGTTTGGGAGAAAAATGCAAAGGTACAATGCAGCTTTTCCTTGCCGATATCTCTCTTTTGCAAAGAGATAGGCATTGGAAAATTCAGGGCTATAACGTGTAGACGAAGCACTAACAGGAGGCTTTAAAATTTTCATTCTAGTGTCCTTCGTTTGGGAGAAAAATGCAAAGGTACAATGCAGCTTTTCCTTGCCGATATCTATCTTTTGCAAAGAGATAGGCATTGGAAAATTCAGGGCTATAACGTGTAGATGAAGCACTAACAGGAGGCTTTAAAATTTTCATTCTAGTGTCTTTCGTTTGGGAGAAAAATGCAAAGGTTCAATACAGCTTTTCCTTGCCAATATCTCTCTTTTGCAAAGAGATAGGCATTGGAAAATTCAGGGCTATACCGTGTAGATGAAGCACTAACAGGAGGCTTTAAAATTTTCATTCTAGTGTCCTTCGTTTGGGAGAAAAATGCACAGGTACAATGCAGCTTTTCCTTGCCGATATCTCTCTTTTGCAAAGAGATAGGCATTGGAAAATTCAGGGCTATAACGTGTAGATGAAGCACTAACAGGAGGCTTTAACATTTTCATTGTAGTGTCCTTCGTTTGGGAGAAAAATGCCAAGGTACAATGCAGCTTTTCCTTGCCGATATCTCTCTTTTGCAAAGAGATAGGCATTGGAAAATTCAGGGCTATAACGTGTAGATGAAGCACTAACAGGAGGCTTTAACATTTTCATTCTAGTGTCCTTCGTTTGGGAGAAAAATGCCAAGGTACAATATAGCTTTTCCTTACCGATATCTCTCTTTTGCAAAGAGATAGGCATTGGAAAATTCAGGGCTATAACGTGTAGATGAAGCACTAACAGGAGGCTTTAAAATTTTAATTCTAGTGTCCTTCGTTTGGGAGAAAAATGCAAAGGTACAATATAGCTTTTCCTTGCCGATATCTCTCTTTTGCAAAGAGATAGGCATTAGAAAATTCAGGGCTATAACGTGTAGATGAAGCACTAACAGGAGGCTTTAAAATTTTCATTCTAGTGTCTTTCGTTTGGGAGAAAAATGCAAAGGTACAATGCAGCTTTTCCTTGCCGATATCTCTCTTTTGCAAAGAGATAGGCATTGGAAAATTCAGGGCTATAACGTGTAGATGAAGCACTAACAGGAGGCTTTAAAATTTTCATTCTAGTGTCTTTCGTTTGGGAGAAAAATGCAAAAGTACAATGCAGCTTTTCCTTGCCGATATCTCTCTTTTGCAAAGAGATAGGCATTGGAAAATTCAGGGCTATAACGTGTAGATGAAGCACTAACAGGAGGCTTTAAAATTTTCATTTTAGTGTCTTTCGTTTGGGAGAAAAATGCAAAGGTACAATACAGCTTTTCCTTGCCGATATCTCTCTTTTGCAAAGAGATAGGCATTGGAAAATTCAGGGCTATAACGTGTAGATGAAGCACTAACAGGAGGCTTTAAAATTTTCATTCTAGTGTCCTTCGTTTGGGAGAAAAATGCAAAGGTACAATGCAGCTTTTCCTTGCCGATATCTCTCTTTTGCAAAGAGATAGGCATTGGAAAATTCAGGGCTATAACGTGTAGATGAAGCACTAACAGGAGGCTTTAAAATTTTCATTCTAGTGTCCTTCGTTTGGGAGAAAAATGTAAAGGTACAATGCAGCTTTTCCTTGCCGATATCTCTCTTTTGCAAAGAGATAGGCATTGGAAAATTCAGGGCTATAACGTGTAGATGAAGCACTAACAGGAGGCTTTAAAATTTTCATTCTAGTGTCTTTCGTTTGGGAGAAAAATGCAAAGGTACAATACAGCTTTTCCTTGCCGATATCTCTCTTTTGCAAAGAGATAGGCATTGGAAAATTCAGGGCTATAACGTGTAGATGAAGCACTAACAGGAGGCTTTAAAATTTTAATTCTAGTGTCCTTCGTTTGGGAGAAAAATGCAAAGGTTCAATAGAGCTTTTCCTTGCCAATATCTCTCTTTTGCAAAGAGATAGGCATTGGAAAATTCAGGGCTATGCCGTGTAGATGATGGCCTAACAGGAGGCTTTAACATTTTCTTTCTAGTGTCCTTCGTTTGGGAGAAAAATGCAAAGGTACATTGCAGGTTTTCCTTGCCGATATCTCTCTTTTGCAAAGAGATAGGCATTGGAAAATTCAGGGCTATAACGTGTAGATGAAGCACTAACAGGAGGCTTTAAAATTTTATTTCTAGTGTCCTTCGTTTGGGAGAAAAATGCAAAGGTACAATATAGCTTTTCCTTGCCGATATCTCTCTTGTGCAAAGAGATAGGCATTAGAAAAATCAGGGCTATAACGTGTAGATGAAGCACTAACAGGAGGCTTTAAAATTTTCATTCTAGTGTCCTTCGTTTGGGAGAAAAATGCAAAGGTACAATGCAGCTTTTCCTTGCCGATATCTCTCTTTTGCAAAGAGATAGGCATTGAAAAATTCAGGGCTATGCCGTGTAGATGATGGCCTAACAGGAGGCTTTAAAATTTTCTTTCTAGTGTCCTTCGTTTGGGAGAAAAATGCAAAGGTACAATACAGCTTTTCCTTGCCGATATCTCTCTTTTGCAAAGAGATAGGCATTGGAAAATTCAGGGCTATAACGTGTAGATGAAGCACTAACAGGAGGCTTTAACATTTTCATTCTTGTGTCTTTCGTTTGGGAGAAAAATGCAAAGGTACAATACAGCTTTTCCTTGCCGATATCTCTCTTTTGCAAAGAGATAGGCATTGGAAAATTCAGGGCTATAACGTGTAGATGAAGCACTAACAGGAGGCTTTAAAATTTTCATTCTAGTGTCCTTCGTTTGGGAGAAAAATGCAAAGGTACAATGCAGCTTTTCCTTGCCGATATCTCTCTTTTGCAAAGAGATAGGCATTGGAAAATTCAGGGCTATAACGTGTAGATGAAGCACTAACAGGAGGCTTTAAAATTTTCATTCTAGTGTCCTTCGTTTTGGAGAAAAATGCTAAGGTACAATGCAGCTTTTCCTTGCCGATATCTCTCTTTTGCAAAGAGATAGGCATTGGAAAATTCAGGGCTATAACGTGTAGATGAAGCACTAACAGGAGGCTTTAAAATTTTCATTCTAGTGTCTTTCGTTTGGGAGAAAAATGCAAAGGTACAATACAGCTTTTCCTTGCCGATATCTCTCTTTTGCAAAGAGATAGGCATTGGAAAATTCAGGGCTATAACGTGTAGATGAAGCACTAACAGGAGGCTTTAAAATTTTCATTCTAGTGTCCTTCGTTTGGGAGAAAAATGCAAAGGTACATTGCAGCTTTTCCTTGCCGATATCTCTCTTTTGCAAAGAGATAGGCATTGGAAAATTCAGGGCTATAACGTGTAGACGAAGCACTAACAGGAGGCTTTAAAATTTTCATTCTATTGTCCTTCGTTTGGGAGAAAAATGCAAAGGTACATTGCAGCTTTTCCTTGCCGATATCTCTCTTTTGCAAAGAGATAGGCATTGGAAAATTCAGGGCTATGCCGTGTAGATGATGGCCTAACAGGAGGCTTTAAAATTTTCTTTCTAGTGTCCTTCGTTTGGGAGAAAAATGCAAAGGTACAATACAGCTTTTCCTTGCCGATATCTCTCTTTTGCAAAGAGATAGGCATTGGAAAATTCAGGGCTATAACGTGTAGATGAAGCACTAACAGGAGGCTTTAAAATTTTCATTCTAGTGTCTTTCGTTTGGGAGAAAAATGCAAAGGTACAATACAGCTTTTCCTAGCCGATATCTCTCTTTTGCAAAGAGATAGGCATTGGAAAATTCAGGGCTATAACGTGTAGATGAAGCACTAACAGGAGGCTTTAAAATTTTCATTCTAGTGTCCTTCGTTTGGGAGAAAAATGCAAAGGTACAATGCAGCTTTTCCTTGCCGATATCTCTCTTTTGCAAAGAGATAGGCATTGGAAAATTCAGGGCTATAACGTGTAGATGAAGCACTAACAGGAGGCTTTAAAATTTTCATTCTAGTGTCCTTCGTTTGGGAGAAAAATGCAAAGGTACAATGTAGCTTTTCCTTGCCGATATCTCTCTTTTGCAAAGAGATAGGCATTGGAAAATTCAGGGCTATAACGTGTAGATGAAGCACTAACAGGAGGCTTTAAAATTGTCATTCTAGTGTCCTTCGTTTGGGAGAAAAATGCAAAGGTACAATGCAGCTTTTCCTTGCCGATATCTCTCTTTTGCAAAGAGATAGGCATTGGAAAATTCAGGGCTATAACGTGTAGATGAAGCACTAACAGGAGGCTTTAAAATTTTCATTCTAGTGTCTTTCGTTTGGGAGAAAAATGCAAAGGTACAATACAGCTTTTCCTTGCCGATATCTCTCTTTTGCAAAGAGATAGGCATTGGAAAATTCAGGGCTATAACGTGTAGATGAAGCACTAACAGGAGGCTTTAAAATTTTAATTCTAGTGTCCTTCGTTTGGGAGAAAAATGCAAAGGTTCAATACAGCTTTTCCTTGCCAATATCTCTCTTTTGCAAAGAGATAGGCATTGGAAAATTCAGGGCTATGCCGTGTAGATGATGGCCTAACAGGAGGCTTTAAAATTTTCTTTCTAGTGTCCTTCGTTTGGGAGAAAAATGCAAAGGTACATTGCAGCTTTTCCTTGCCGATATCTCTCTTTTGCAAAGAGATAGGCATTGGAAAATTCAGGGCTATGCCGTGTAGATGATGTCCTAACAGGAGGCTTTAAAATTTTCTTTCTAGTGTCCTTCGTTTGGGAGAAAAATGCAAAGGTACAATACAGCTTTTCCTTGCCAATATCTCTCTTTTGCAAAGAGATAGGCATTGGAAAATTCAGGGCTATGCCGTGTAGATGATGGCCTAACAGGAGGCTTTAAAATTTTCTTTCTAGTGTCCTTCGTTTGGGAGAAAAATGCAAAGGTACATTGCAGCTTTTCCTTGCCGATATCTCTCTTTTGCAAAGAGATAGGCATTGGAAAATTCAGGGCTATGCCGTGTAGATGATGGCCTAACAGGAGGCTTTAAAATTTTCTTTCTAGTGTCCTTCGTTTGGGAGAAAAATGCAAAGGTACATTGCAGCTTTTCCTTGCCGATATCTCTCTTTTGCAAAGAGATAGGCATTGGAAAATTCAGGGCTATAACGTGTAGACGAAGCACTAACAGGAGGCTTTAAAATTTTCATTCTATTGTCCTTCGTTTGGGAGAAAAATGCAAAGGTACATTGCAGCTTTTCCTTGCCGATATCTCTCTTTTGCAAAGAGATAGGCATTGGAAAATTCAGGGCTATGCCGTGTAGATGATGGCCTAACAGGAGGCTTTAAAATTTTCTTTCTAGTGTCCTTCGTTTGGGAGAAAAATGCAAAGGTACAATACAGCTTTTCCTTGCCGATATCTCTCTTTTGCAAAGAGATAGGCATTGGAAAATTCAGGGCTATAACGTGTAGATGAAGCACTAACAGGAGGCTTTAAAATTTTCATTCTTGTGTCTTTCGTTTGGGAGAAAAATGCAAAGGTACAATACAGCTTTTCCTTGCCGATATCTCTCTTTTGCAAAGAGATAGGCATTGGAAAATTCAGGGCTATAACGTGTAGATGAAGCACTAACAGGAGGCTTTAAAATTTTCATTCTAGTGTCCTTCGTTTGGGAGAAAAATGCAAAGGTACAATGCAGCTTTTCCTTGCCGATATCTCTCTTTTGCAAAGAGATAGGCATTGGAAAATTCAGGGCTATAACGTGTAGATGAAGCACTAACAGGAGGCTTTAAAATTTTCATTCTAGTGTCCTTCGTTTGGGAGAAAAATGCTAAGGTACAATGCAGCTTTTCCTTGCCGATATCTCTCTTTTGCAAAGAGATAGGCATTGGAAAATTCAGGGCTATAACGTGTAGATGAAGAACTATAACAGGAGGCTTTAAAATTTTCATTCTAGTGTCTTTCGTTTGGGAGAAAAATGCAAAGGTACAATACAGCTTTTCCTTGCCGATATCTCTCTTTTGCAAAGAGATAGGCATTGGAAAATTCAGTGCTATAACGTGTAGATGAAGCACTAACAGGAGGCTTTAAAATTTTAATTCTAGTGTCCTTCGTTTGGGAGAAAAATGCAAAGGTTCAATACAGCTTTTTCTTGCCAATATCTCTCTTTTGCAAAGAGATAGGCATTGGAAAATTCAGGGCTATGCCGTGTAGATGATGGCCTAACAGGAGGCTTTAAAATTTTCTTTCTAGTGTCCTTCGTTTGGGAGAAAAATGCAAAGGTACATTGCAGCTTTTCCTTGCCGATATCTCTCTTTTGCAAAGAGATAGGCATTGGAAAATTCAGGCCTATGCCGTGTAGATGATGGCCTAACAGGAGGCTTTAAAATTTTCTTTCTAGTATCCTTCGTTTGGGAGAAAAATGCAAAGGTACAATACAGCTTTTCCTTGCCAATATCTCTCTTTTGCAAAGAGATAGGCATTGGAAAATTCAGGGCTATAACGTGTAGACGAAGCACTAACAGGAGGCTTTAAAATTTTCATTCTATTGTCCTTCGTTTGGGAGAAAAATGCAAAGGTACATTGCAGCTTTTCCTTGCCGATATCTCTCTTTTGCAAAGAGATAGGCATTGGAAAATTCAGGGCTATGCCGTGTAGATGATGGCCTAACAGGAGGCTTTAAAATTTTCTTTCTAGTGTCCTTCGTTTGGGAGAAAAATGCAAAGGTACAATACAGCTTTTCCTTGCCGATATCTCTCTTTTGCAAAGAGATAGGCATTGGAAAATTCAGGGCTATAACGTGTAGATGAAGCACTAACAGGAGGCTTTAAAATTTTCATTCTTGTGTCTTTCGTTTGGGAGAAAAATGCAAAGGTACAATACAGCTTTTCCTTGCCGATATCTCTCTTTTGCAAAGAGATAGGCATTGGAAAATTCAGGGCTATAACGTGTAGATGAAGCACTAACAGGAGGCTTTAAAATTTTCATTCTAGTATCCTTCGTTTGGGAGAAAAATGCAAAGGTACAATGCAGCTTTTCCTTGCCAATATCTCTCTTTTGCAAAGAGATAGGCATTGGAAAATTCAGAACTATAACGTGTAGATGAAGCACTAACAGGAGGCTTTAAAATTTTCATTCTAGTGTCCTTCGTTTGGGAGAAAAATGCAAAGGTACAATGCAGCTTTTCCTTGCCGATATCTCTCTTTTGCAAAGAGGTAGGCTTTGAAAAATTCAGGGCTATAACGTGTAGATGAAGCACTAACAGGAGGCTTTAAAATTTTCATTCTAGTGTCTTTCGTTTGGGAGAAAAATGCAAAGGTACAATACAGCTTTTCCTTGCCGATATCTCTTTTTTGCAAAGAGATAGGCATTGGAAAATTCAGGGCTATAACGTGTAGATGAAGCACTAACAGGGGGCTTTAAAATTTTAATTCTAATGTCCTTCGTTTGGGAGAAAAATGCAAAGGTTCAATACAGCTTTTCCTTGCCAATATCGCTCTTTTGCAAAGAGATAGGCATTGGAAAATTCAGGGCTATGCCGTGTAGATGATGGCCTAACAGGAGGCTTTAAAATTTTCTTTCTAGTGTCCTTCGTTTGGGAGAAAAATGCAAAGGTACATTGCAGCTTTTCCTTGCCGATATCTCTCTTTTGCAAAGAGATAGGCATTGGAAAATTCAGGGCTATGCCGTGTAGATGATGGCCTAACAGGAGGCTTTAAAATTTTCTTTCTAGTGTCCTTCGTTTGGGAGAAAAATGCAAAGGTACAATACAGCTTTTCCTTGCCAATATCTCTCTTTTGCAAAGAGATAGGCATTGGAAAATTCAGGGCTATGCCGTGTAGATGATGGCCTAACAGGAGGCTTTAAAATTTTCTTTCTAGTGTCCTTCGTTTGGGAGAAAAATGCAAAGGTACATTGCAGCTTTTCCTTGCCGATATCTCTCTTTTGCAAAGAGATAGGCATTGGAAAATTCAGGGCTATAACGTGTAGATGAAGCACTAACAGGAGGCTTTAAAATTGTAATTCTAGTGTCCTTCGTTTGGGAGAAAAATGCAAAGGTTCAATACAGCTTTTCCTTGCCAATATCTCTCTTTTGCAAAGAGATAGGCATTGGAAAATTCAGGGCTATGCCGTGTAGATGATGGCCTAACAGGAGGCTTTAAAATTTTCTTTCTAGTGTCCTTCGTTTGGGAGAAAAATGCAAAGGTACATTGCAGCTTTTCCTTGCCGATATCTCTCTTTTGCAAAGAGATAGGCATTGGAAAATTCAGGGCTATGCCGTGTAGATGATTGCCTAACAGGAGGCTTTAAAATTTTCTTTCTAGTGTCCTTCGTTTGGGAGAAAAATGCAAAGGTACATTGCAGCTTTTCCTTGCCGATATCTCTCTTTTGCAAAGAGATAGGCATTGGAAAATTCAGGGCTATGCCGTGTAGATGATGGCCTAACAGGAGGCTTTAAAATTTTCTTTCTAGTGTCCTTCGTTTGGGAGAAAAATGCAAAGGTACATTGCAGCTTTTCCTTGCCGATATCTCTCTTTTGCAAAGAGATAGGCATTGGAAAATTCAGGGCTATGCCGTGTAGATGATGGCCTAACAGGAGGCTTTAAAATTTTCTTTCTAGTGTCCTTCGTTTGGGAGAAAAATGCAAAGGTACATTGCAGCTTTTCCTTGCCGATCTCTCTCTTTTGCAAAGAGATAGGCATTGGAAAATTCAGGGCTATAACGTGTAGACGAAGCACTAACAGGAGGCTTTAAAATTTTCATTCTATTGTCCTTCGTTTGGGAGAAAAATGCAAAGGTACATTGCAGCTTTTCCTTGCCGATATCTCTCTTTTGCAAAGAGATAGGCATTGGAAAATTCAGGGCTATAACGTGTAGATGAAGCACTAACAGGAGGCTTTAAAATTTTCATTCTAGTGTCCTTCGTTTGGGAGAAAAATGCAAAGGTACAATGCAGCTTTTCCTTGCCGATATCTCTCTTTTGCAAAGAGATAGGCATTGGAAAATTCAGGGCTATAACGTGTAGATGAAGCACTAACAGGAGGCTTTAAAATTTTCATTCTAGTGTCTTTCGTTTGGGAGAAAAATGCAAAGGTACAATACAGCTTTTCCTTGCCGATATCTCTCTTTTGCAAAGAGATAGGCATTGGAAAATTCAGGGCTATAACGTGTAGATGAAGCACTAACAGGAGGCTTTAAAATTTTAATTCTAGTGTCCTTCGTTTGGGAGAAAAATGCAAAGGTTCAATACAGCTTTTCCTTGCCAATATCTCTCTTTTGCAAAGAGATAGGCATTGCCCTGTAGATGATGGCCTAACAGGAGGCTTTAAAATTTTCTTTCTAGTGTCCTTCGTTTGAGAGAAAAATGCAAAGGTACATTGCAGCTTTTCCTTGCCGATATCTCTCTTTTGCAAAGAGATAGGCATTGGAAAATTCAGGGCTATGCCGTGTAGATGATGGCCTAACAGGAGTCTTTAAAATTTTCTTTCTAGTGTCCTTCGTTTGGGAGAAAAATGCAAAGGTACAATACAGCTTTTCCTTGCCAATATCTCTCTTTTGCAAAGAGATAGGCATTGGAAAATTCAGGGCTATAACATGTAGACGAAGCACTAACAGGAGGCTTTAAAATTTTCATTCTATTGTCCTTCGTTTGGGAGAAAAATGCAAAGGTACATTGCAGCTTTTCCTTGCCGATATCTCTCTTTTGCAAAGAGATAGGCATTGGAAAATTCAGGGCTATGCCGTGTAGATGATGGCCTAACAGGAGGCTTTAAAATTTTCTTTCTAGTGTCCTTCGTTTGGGAGAAAAATGCAAAGGTACAATACAGCTTTTCCTTGCCGATATCTCTCTTTTGCAAAGAGATAGGCATTGGAAAATTCAGGGCTATAACGTGTAGATGAAGCACTAACAGGAGGCTTTAAAATTTTCATTCTAGTGTCCTTCGTTTGGGAGAAAAATGCAAAGGTACAATGCAGCTTTTCCTTGCCGATATCTCTCTTTTGCAAAGAGATAGGCATTGGAAAATTCAGGGCTATAACGTGTAAATGAAGCACTAACAGGAGGCTTTAAAATTTTCATTCTAGTGTCCTTCGTTTGGGAGAAAAATGCTAAGGTACAATGCAGCTTTTCCTTGCCGATATCTCTCTTTTGCAAAGAGATAGGCATTGGAAAATTCAGGGCTATAACGTGTAGATGAAGAACTATAACAGGAGGCTTTAAAATTTTCATTCTAGTGTCTTTCGTTTGGGAGAAAAATGCAAAGGTACAATACAGCTTTTCCTTGCCGATATCTCTCTTTTGCAAAGAGATAGGCATTGGAAAATTCAGGGCTATGCCGTGTAGATGATGGCCTAACAGGAGGCTTTAAAATTTTCTTTCTAGTGTCCTTCGTTTGGGAGAAAAATGCAAAGGTACATTGCAGCTTTTCCTTGCCGATATCTCTCTTTTGCAAAGAGATAGGCATTGGAAAATTCAGGCCTATGCCGTGTAGATGATGGCCTAACAGGAGGCTTTAAAATTTTCTTTCTAGTATCCTTCGTTTGGGAGAAAAATGCAAAGGTACAATACAGCTTTTCCTTGCCAATATCTCTCTTTTGCAAAGAGATAGGCATTGGAAAATTCAGGGCTATAACGTGTAGACGAAGCACTAACAGGAGGCTTTAAAATTTTCATTCTATTGTCCTTCGTTTGGGAGAAAAATGCAAAGGTACATTGCAGCTTTTCCTTGCCGATATCTCTCTTTTGCAAAGAGATAGGCATTGGAAAATTCAGGGCTATGCCGTGTAGATGATGGCCTAACAGGAGGCTTTAAAATTTTCTTTCTAGTGTCCTTCGTTTGGGAGAAAAATGCAAAGGTACAATACAGCTTTTCCTTGCCGATATCTCTCTTTTGCAAAGAGATAGGCATTGGAAAATTCAGGGCTATAACGTGTAGATGAAGCACTAACAGGAGGCTTTAAAATTTTCATTCTTGTGTCTTTCGTTTGGGAGAAAAATGCAAAGGTACAATACAGCTTTTCCTTGCCGATATCTCTCTTTTGCAAAGAGATAGGCATTGGAAAATTCAGGGCTATAACGTGTAGATGAAGCACTAACAGGAGGCTTTAAAATTTTCATTCTAGTATCCTTCGTTTGGGAGAAAAATGCAAAGGTACAATGCAGCTTTTCCTTGCCAATATCTCTCTTTTGCAAAGAGATAGGCATTGGAAAATTCAGAACTATAACGTGTAGATGAAGCACTAACAGGAGGCTTTAAAATTTTCATTCTAGTGTCCTTCGTTTGGGAGAAAAATGCAAAGGTACAATGCAGCTTTTCCTTGCCGATATCTCTCTTTTGCAAAGAGGTAGGCTTTGAAAAATTCAGGGCTATAACGTGTAGATGAAGCACTAACAGGAGGCTTTAAAATTTTCATTCTAGTGTCTTTCGTTTGGGAGAAAAATGCAAAGGTACAATACAGCTTTTCCTTGCCGATATCTCTCTTTTGCAAAGAGATAGGCATTGGAAAATTCAGGGCTATAACGTGTAGATGAAGCACTAACAGGGGGCTTTAAAATTTTAATTCTAATGTCCTTCGTTTGGGAGAAAAATGCAAAGGTTCAATACAGCTTTTCCTTGCCAATATCGCTCTTTTGCAAAGAGATAGGCATTGGAAAATTCAGGGCTATGCCGTGTAGATGATGGCCTAACAGGAGGCTTTAAAATTTTCTTTCTAGTGTCCTTCGTTTGGGAGAAAAATGCAAAGGTACATTGCAGCTTTTCCTTGCCGATATCTCTCTTTTGCAAAGAGATAGGCATTGGAAAATTCAGGGCTATGCCGTGTAGATGATGGCCTAACAGGAGGCTTTAAAATTTTCTTTCTAGTGTCCTTCGTTTGGGAGAAAAATGCAAAGGTACAATACAGCTTTTCCTTGCCAATATCTCTCTTTTGCAAAGAGATAGGCATTGGAAAATTCAGGGCTATGCCGTGTAGATGATGGCCTAACAGGAGGCTTTAAAATTTTCTTTCTAGTGTCCTTCGTTTGGGAGAAAAATGCAAAGGTACATTGCAGCTTTTCCTTGCCGATATCTCTCTTTTGCAAAGAGATAGGCATTGGAAAATTCAGGGCTATAACGTGTAGATGAAGCACTAACAGGAGGCTTTAAAATTGTAATTCTAGTGTCCTTCGTTTGGGAGAAAAATGCAAAGGTTCAATACAGCTTTTCCTTGCCAATATCTCTCTTTTGCAAAGAGATAGGCATTGGAAAATTCAGGGCTATGCCGTGTAGATGATGGCCTAACAGGAGGCTTTAAAATTTTCTTTCTAGTGTCCTTCGTTTGGGAGAAAAATGCAAAGGTACATTGCAGCTTTTCCTTGCCGATATCTCTCTTTTGCAAAGAGATAGGCATTGGAAAATTCAGGGCTATGCCGTGTAGATGATTGCCTAACAGGAGGCTTTAAAATTTTCTTTCTAGTGTCCTTCGTTTGGGAGAAAAATGCAAAGGTACATTGCAGCTTTTCCTTGCCGATATCTCTCTTTTGCAAAGAGATAGGCATTGGAAAATTCAGGGCTATGCCGTGTAGATGATGGCCTAACAGGAGGCTTTAAAATTTTCTTTCTAGTGTCCTTCGTTTGGGAGAAAAATGCAAAGGTACATTGCAGCTTTTCCTTGCCGATATCTCTCTTTTGCAAAGAGATAGGCATTGGAAAATTCAGGGCTATGCCGTGTAGATGATGGCCTAACAGGAGGCTTTAAAATTTTCTTTCTAGTGTCCTTCGTTTGGGAGAAAAATGCAAAGGTACATTGCAGCTTTTCCTTGCCGATCTCTCTCTTTTGCAAAGAGATAGGCATTGGAAAATTCAGGGCTATAACGTGTAGACGAAGCACTAACAGGAGGCTTTAAAATTTTCATTCTATTGTCCTTCGTTTGGGAGAAAAATGCAAAGGTACATTGCAGCTTTTCCTTGCCGATATCTCTCTTTTGCAAAGAGATAGGCATTGGAAAATTCAGGGCTATAACGTGTAGATGAAGCACTAACAGGAGGCTTTAAAATTTTCATTCTAGTGTCCTTCGTTTGGGAGAAAAATGCAAAGGTACAATGCAGCTTTTCCTTGCCGATATCTCTCTTTTGCAAAGAGATAGGCATTGGAAAATTCAGGGCTATAACGTGTAGATGAAGCACTAACAGGAGGCTTTAAAATTTTCATTCTAGTGTCTTTCGTTTGGGAGAAAAATGCAAAGGTACAATACAGCTTTTCCTTGCCGATATCTCTCTTTTGCAAAGAGATAGGCATTGGAAAATTCAGGGCTATAACGTGTAGATGAAGCACTAACAGGAGGCTTTAAAATTTTAATTCTAGTGTCCTTCGTTTGGGAGAAAAATGCAAAGGTTCAATACAGCTTTTCCTTGCCAATATCTCTCTTTTGCAAAGAGATAGGCATTGCCGTGTAGATGATGGCCTAACAGGAGGCTTTCAAATTTTCTTTCTAGTGTCCTTCGTTTGAGAGAAAAATGCAAAGGTACATTGCAGCTTTTCCTTGCCGATATCTCTCTTTTGCAAAGAGATAGGCATTGGAAAATTCAGGGCTATGCCGTGTAGATGATGGCCTAACAGGAGTCTTTAAAATTTTCTTTCTAGTGTCCTTCGTTTGGGAGAAAAATGCAAAGGTACAATACAGCTTTTCCTTGCCAATATCTCTCTTTTGCAAAGAGATAGGCATTGGAAAATTCAGGGCTATAACATGTAGACGAAGCACTAACAGGAGGCTTTAAAATTTTCATTCTATTGTCCTTCGTTTGGGAGAAAAATGCAAAGGTACATTGCAGCTTTTCCTTGCCGATATCTCTCTTTTGCAAAGAGATAGGCATTGGAAAATTCAGGGCTATGCCGTGTAGATGATGGCCTAACAGGAGGCTTTAAAATTTTCTTTCTAGTGTCCTTCGTTTGGGAGAAAAATGCAAAGGTACAATACAGCTTTTCCTTGCCGATATCTCTCTTTTGCAAAGAGATAGGCATTGGAAAATTCAGGGCTATAACGTGTAGATGAAGCACTAACAGGAGGCTTTAAAATTTTCATTCTTGTGTCTTTCGTTTGGGAGAAAAATGCAAAGGTACAATACAGCTTTTCCTTGCCGATATCTCTCTTTTGCAAAGAGATAGGCATTGGAAAATTCAGGGCTATAACGTGTAGATGAAGCACTAACAGGAGGCTTTAAAATTTTCATTCTAGTGTCCTTCGTTTGGGAGAAAAATGCAAAGGTACAATGCAGCTTTTCCTTGCCGATATCTCTCTTTTGCAAAGAGATAGGCATTGGAAAATTCAGAACTATAACGTGTAGATGTAGCACTAACAGGAGGCTTTAAAATTTTCATTCTAGTGTCCTTCGTTTGGGAGAAAAATGCAAAGGTACAATGCAGCTTTTCCTTGCCGATATCTCTCTTTTGCAAAGAGATAGGCATTGGAAAATTCAGGGCTATAACGTGTAGATGAAGCACTAACAGGAGGCTTTAAAATTTTCATTCTATTGTCTTTCGTTTGGGAGAAAAATGCAAAGGTACAATACAGCTTTTCCTTGCCGATATCTCTCTTTTGCAAAGAGATAGGCATTGGAAAATTCAGGGCTATAACATGTAGATGAAGCACTAACAGGAGGCTTTAAAATTTTGATTCTAGTGTCCTTCGTTTGGGAGAAAAATGCAAAGGTTCAATACAGCTTTTCCTTGCCAATATCTCTCTTTTGCAAAGAGATAGGCATTGGAAAATTCAGGGCTATGCCGTGTAGATGATGGCCTAACAGGAGGCTTTAAAATTTTCTTTCTAGTGTCCTTCGTTTGGGAGAAAAATGCAAAGGTACATTGCAGCTTTTCCTTGCCGATATCTCTCTTTTGCAAAGAGATAGGCATTGGAAAATTCAGGGCTATACCGTGTAGATGATGGCCTAACAGGAGGCTTTAAAATTTTCTTTCTAGTGTCCTTCGTTTGGGAGAAAAATGCAAAGGTACAATACAGCTTTTCCTTGCCGATATCTCTCTTTTGCAAAGAGATAGGCATTGGAAAATTCAGAGCTATAACGTGTAGATGAAGCACTAACAGGAGGCTTTAAAATTTTCATTCTAGTGTCCTTCGTTTGGGAGAAAAATGCAAAGGTACAATGCAGCTTTTCCTTGCCGATATCTCTCTTTTGCAAAGAGATAGGCATTGGAAAATTCAGAACTATAACGTGTAGATGTAGCACTAACAGGAGGCTTTAAAATTTTCATTCTAGTGTCCTTCGTTTGGGAGAAAAATGCAAAGGTACAATGCAGCTTTTCCTTGCCGATATCTCTCTTTTGCAAAGAGATAGGCATTGGAAAATTCAGGGCTATAACGTGTAGATGAAGCACTAACAGGAGGCTTTAAAATTTTCATTCTATTGTCTTTCGTTTGGGAGAAAAATGCAAAGGTACAATACAGCTTTTCCTTGCCGATATCTCTCTTTTGCAAAGAGATAGGCATTGGAAAATTCAGGGCTATAACATGTAGATGAAGCACTAACAGGAGGCTTTAAAATTTTGATTCTAGTGTCCTTCGTTTGGGAGAAAAATGCAAAGGTTCAATACAGCTTTTCCTTGCCAATATCTCTCTTTTGCAAAGAGATAGGCATTGGAAAATTCAGGGCTATGCCGTGTAGATGATGGCCTAACAGGAGGCTTTAAAATTTTCTTTCTAGTGTCCTTCGTTTGGGAGAAAAATGCAAAGGTACATTGCAGCTTTTCCTTGCCGATATCTCTCTTTTGCAAAGAGATAGGCATTGGAAAATTCAGGGCTATACCGTGTAGATGATGGCCTAACAGGAGGCTTTAAAATTTTCTTTCTAGTGTCCTTCGTTTGGGAGAAAAATGCAAAGGTACAATACAGCTTTTCCTTGCCGATATCTCTCTTTTGCAAAGAGATAGGCATTGGAAAATTCAGAGCTATAACGTGTAGATGAAGCACTAACAGGAGGCTTTAAAATTTTCATTCTAGTGTCCTTCGTTTGGGAGAAAAATGCAAAGGTACAATGCAGCTTTTCCTTGCCGATATCTCTCTTTTGCAAAGAGATAGGCATTGGAAAATTCAGGGCTATAACGTGTAGATGAAGCACTAACAGGAGGCTTTAAAATTTTCATTCTAGTGTCTTTCGTTTGGGAGAAAAATGCAAAGGTACAATACAGCTTTTCCTTGCCGATATCTCTCTTTTGCAAAGAGATAGGCATTGGAAAATTCAGGGCTATAACGTGTAGATGAAGCACTAACAGGAGGCTTTAAAATTTTAATTCTAGTGTCCTTCGTTTGGGAGAAAAATGCAAAGGTTCAATACAGCTTTTCCTTGCCAATATCTCTCTTTTGCAAAGAGATAGGCATTGGAAAATTCAGGGCTATGCCGTGTAGATGATGGCCTAACAGGAGGCTTTAAAATTTTCTTTCTAGTGTCCTTCGTTTGGGAGAAAAATGCAAAGGTACAATACAGCTTTTCCTTGCCGATATCTCTCTTTTGCAAAGAGATAGGCTTTGGAAAATTCAGGGCTATGCCGTGTAGATGATGGCCTAACAGGAGGCTTTAAAATTTTCTTTCTAGTGTCCTTCGTTTGGGAGAAAAATGCAAAGGTACATTGCAGCTTTTCCTTGCCGATATCTCTCTTTTGCAAAGAGATAGGCATTGGAAAATTCAGGGCTATGCCGTGTAGATGATGGCCTAACAGGAGGCTTTAAAATTTTCTTTCTAGTGTCCTTCGTTTGGGAGAAAAATGCAAAGGTACATTGCAGCTTTTCCTTGCCGATCTCTCTCTTTTGCAAAGAGATAGGCATTGGAAAATTCAGGGCTATAACGTGTAGACGAAGCACTAACAGGAGGCTTTAAAATTTTCATTCTATTGTCCTTCGTTTGGGAGAAAAATGCAAAGGTACATTGCAGCTTTTCCTTGCCGATATCTCTCTTTTGCAAAGAGATAGGCATTGGAAAATTCAGGGCTATAACGTGTAGACGAAGCACTAACAGGAGGCTTTAAAATTTTCATTCTAGTGTCCTTCGTTTGGGAGAAAAATGCAAAGGTACAATGCAGCTTTTCCTTGCCGATATCTCTCTTTTGCAAAGAGATAGGCATTGGAAAATTCAGGGCTATAACGTGTAGATGAAGCACTAACAGGAGGCTTTAAAATTTTCATTCTAGTGTCTTTCGTTTGGGAGAAAAATGCAAAGGTACAATACAGCTTTTCCTTGCCGATATCTCTCTTTTGCAAAGAGATAGGCATTGGAAAATTCAGGGCTATAACGTGTAGATGAAGCACTAACAGGAGGCTTTAAAATTTTAATTCTAGTGTCCTTCGTTTGGGAGAAAAATGCAAAGGTTCAATACAGCTTTTCCTTGCCAATATCTCTCTTTTGCAAAGAGATAGGCATTGGAAAATTCAGGGCTATGCCGTGTTGATGATGGCCTAACAGGAGGCTTTAAAATTTTCTTTCTAGTGTCCTTCGTTTGGGAGAAAAATGCAAAGGTACATTGCAGCTTTTCCTTGCCGATATCTCTCTTTTGCAAAGAGATAGGCATTGGAAAATTCAGGGCTATACCGTGTAGATGATGGCCTAACAGGAGGCTTTAAAATTTTCTTTCTAGTGTCCTTCGTTTGGGAGAAAAATGCAAAGGTACAATACAGCTTTTCCTTGCCGATATCTCTCTTTTGCAAAGAGATAGGCATTGGAAAATTCAGAGCTATAACGTGTAGATGAAGCACTAACAGGAGGCTTTAAAATTTTCATTCTAGTGTCCTTCGTTTGGGAGAAAAATGCAAAGGTACAATGCAGCTTTTCCTTGCCGATATCTCTCTTTTGCAAAGAGATAGGCATTGGAAAATTCAGGGCTATAACGTGTAGATGAAGCACTAACAGGAGGCTTTAAAATTTTCATTCTAGTGTCTTTCGTTTGGGAGAAAAATGCAAAGGTACAATACAGCTTTTCCTTGCCGATATCTCTCTTTTGCAAAGAGATAGGCATTGGAAAATTCAGGGCTATAACGTGTAGATGAAGCACTAACAGGAGGCTTTAAAATTTTAATTCTAGTGTCCTTCGTTTGGGAGAAAAATGCAAAGGTTCAATACAGCTTTTCCTTGCCAATATCTCTCTTTTGCAAAGAGATAGGCATTGGAAAATTCAGGGCTATGCCGTGTAGATGATGGCCTAACAGGAGGCTTTAAAATTTTCTTTCTAGTGTCCTTCGTTTGGGAGAAAAATGCAAAGGTACATTGCAGCTTTTCCTTGCCGATATCTCTCTTTTGCAAAGAGATAGGCTTTGGAAAATTCAGGGCTATGCCGTGTAGATGATGGCCTAACAGGAGGCTTTAAAATTTTCTTTCTAGTGTCCTTCGTTTGGGAGAAAAATGCAAAGGTACAATACAGCTTTTCCTTGCCGATATCTCTCTTTTGCAAAGAGATAGGCTTTGGAAAATTCAGGGCTATGCCGTGTAGATGATGGCCTAACAGGAGGCTTTAAAATTTTCTTTCTAGTGTCCTTCGTTTGGGAGAAAAATGCAAAGGTACATTCCAGCTTTTCCTTGCCGATATCTCTCTTTTGCAAAGAGATAGGCATTGGAAAATTCAGGGCTATAACGTGTAGATGAAGCACTAACAGGAGGCTTTAAAATTTTAATTCTAGTGTCCTTCGTTTGGGAGAAAAATGCAAAGGTTCAATACAGCTTTTCCTTGCCAATATCTCTCTTTTGCAAAGAGATAGGCATTGGAAAATTCAGGGCTATGCCGTGTAGATGATGGCCTAACAGGAGGCTTTAAAATTTTCTTTCTAGTGTCCTTCGTTTGGGAGAAAAATGCAAAGGTACATTGCAGCTTTTCCTTGCCGATATCTCTCTTTTGCAAAGAGATAGGCATTGGAAAATTCAGGGCTATGCCGTGTAGATGATTGCCTAACAGGAGGCTTTAAAATTTTCTTTCTAGTGTCCTTCGTTTGGGAGAAAAATGCAAAGGTACATTGCAGCTTTTCCTTGCCGATATCTCTCTTTTGCAAAGAGATAGACATTGGAAAATTCAGGGCTATGCCGTGTAGATGATGGCCTAACAGGAGGCTTTAAAATTTTCTTTCTAGTGTCCTTCGTTTGGGAGAAAAATGCAAAGGTACATTGCAGCTTTTCCTTGCCGATATCTCTCTTTTGCAAAGAGATAGGCATTGGAAAATTCAGGGCTATAACGTGTAGACGAAGCACTAACAGGTGGCTTTAAAATTTTCATTCTATTGTCCTTCGTTTGGGAGAAAAATGCAAAGGTACATTGCAGCTTTTCCTTGCCGATATCTCTCTTTTGCAAAGAGATAGGCATTGGAAAATTTAGGGCTATAACGTGTAGATGAAGCACTAACAGGAGGCTTTAAAATTTTAATTCTAGTGTCCTTCGTTTGGGAGAAAAATGCAAAGGTTCAATACAGCTTTTCCTTGCCAATATCTCTCTTTTGCAAAGAGATAGGCATTGGAAAATTCAGGGCTATGCCGTGCAGATGATGGCCTAACAGGAGGCTTAAAAATTTTCTTTCTAGTGTCCTTCGTTTGGGAGAAAAATGCAAAGGTACATTGCAGCTTTTCCTTGCCGATATCTCTCTTTTGCAAAGAGATAGGCATTGGAAAATTCAGGGCTATAACGTGTAGATGAAGCACTAACAGGAGGCTTTAAAATTTTAATTCTAGTGTCCTTCGTTTGGGAGAAAAATGCAAAGGTTCAATACAGCTTTTCCTTGCCAATATCTCTCTTTTGCAAAGAGATAGGCATTGGAAAATTCAGGGCTATGCCGTGTAGATGATGGCCTAACAGGAGGCTTTAAAATTTTCTTTCTAGTGTCCTTCGTTTGGGAGAAAAATGCAAAGGTACATTGCAGCTTTTCCTTGCCGATATCTCTCTTTTGCAAAGAGATAGGCATTGGAAAATTCAGGGCTATAACGTGTAGATGAAGCACTAACAGGAGGCTTTAAAATTTTAATTCTAGTGTCCTTCGTTTGGGAGAAAAATGCAAAGGTTCAATACAGCTTTTCCTTGCCAATATCTCTCTTTTGCAAAGAGATAGGCATTGGAAAATTCAGGGCTATGCCGTGTAGATGATGGCCTAACAGGAGGCTTAAAAAATTTCTTTCTAGTGTCCTTCGTTTGGGAGAAAAATGCAAAGGTACATTGCAGCTTTTCCTTGCCGATATCTCTCTTTTGCAAAGAGATAGGCATTGGAAAATTCAGGGCTATGCCGTGTAGATGATTGCCTAACAGGAGGCTTTAAAATTTTCTTTCTAGTGTCCTTCGTTTGGGAGAAAAATGCAAAGGTACATTGCAGCTTTTCCTTGCCGATATCTCTCTTTTGCAAAGAGATAGGCATTGGAAAATTCAGGGCTATGCCGTGTAGATGATGGCCTAACAGGAGGCTTTAAAATTTTCTTTCTAGTGTCCTTCGTTTGGGAGAAAAATGCAAAGGTACATTGCAGCTTTTCCTTGCCGATATCTCTCTTTTGCAAAGAGATAGGCATTGGAAAATTCAGGGCTATAACGTGTAGACGAAGCACTAACAGGAGGCTTTAAAATTTTCATTCTATTGTCCTTCGTTTGGGAGAAAAATGCAAAGGTACATTGCAGCTTTTCCTTGCCGATATCTCTCTTTTGCAAAGAGATAGGCATTGGAAAATTCAGGGCTATGCCGTGTAGATGATGGCCTAACAGGAGGCTTTAAAATTTTCTTTCTAGTGTCCTTCGTTTGGGAGAAAAATGCAAAGGTGCAATACAGCTTTTCCTTGCCGATATCTCTCTTTTGCAAAGAGATAGGCATTGGAAAATTCAGGGCTATAACGTGTAGATGAAGCACTAACAGGAGGCTTTAAAATATTCATTCTAGTGTCCTTCGTTTGGGAGAAAAATGCAAAGGTACAATGCAGCTTTTCCTTGCCGATATCTCTCTTTTGCAAAGAGATAGGCATTGGAAAATTCAGGGCTATAACGTGTAGATGAAGCACTAACAGGAGGCTTTAAAATTTTCTTTCTAGTGTCCTTCGTTTGGGAGAAAAATGCAAAGGTACATTGCAGCTTTTCCTTGCCGATATCTCTCTTTTGCAAAGAGATAGGCATTGGAAAATTCAGGGCTATGCCGTGTAGATGATGGCCTAACAGTAGGCTTTAAAATTTTCTTTCTAGTGTCCTTCGTTTGGGAGAAAAATGCAAAGGTACAATACAGCTTTTCCTTGCCAATATCTCTCTTTTGCAAAGAGATAGGCATTGGAAAATTCAGGGCTATGCCGTGTAGATGATGGCCTAACAGGAGGCTTTAAAATTTTCTTTCTAGTGTCCTTCGTTTGGGAGAAAAATGCAAAGGTACATTGCAGCTTTTCCTTGCCGATATCTCTCTTTTGCAAAGAGATAGGCATTGGAAAATTCAGGGCTATAACGTGTAGATGAAGCACTAACAGGAGGCTTTAAAATTTTAATTCTAGTGTCCTTCGTTTGGGAGAAAAATGCAAAGGTACAGTGCAGCTTTTCCTTGCCGATATCTCTCTTTTGCAAAGAGATAGGCATTGGAAAATTCAGGGCTATGCCGTGTAGATGATGGCCTAACAGGAGGCTTTAAAATTTTCTTTCTAGTGTCCTTCGTTTGGGAGAAAAATGCAAAGGTACATTGCAGCTTTTCCTTGCCGATATCTCTCTTTTGCAAAGAGATAGGCATTGGAAATTCAGGGCTATAACGTGTAGACGAAGCACTAACAGGAGGCTTTAAAATTTTCATTCTATTGTCCTTCGTTTGGGAGAAAAATGCAAAGGTACATTGCAGCTTTTCCTTGCCGATATCTCTCTTTTGCAAAGAGATAGGCATTGGAAAATTCAGGGCTATGCCGTGTAGATGATGGCCTAACAGGAGGCTTTAAAATTTTCTTTCTAGTGTCCTTCGTTTGGGAGAAAAATGCAAAGGTACAAGACAGCTTTTCCTTGCCAATATCTCTCTTTTGCAAAGAGCTACGCATTGGAAAATTCAGGGCTATAACGTGTAGACGAAGCACTAACAGGAGGCTTTAAAATTTTCATTCTATTGTCCTTCGTTTGGGAGAAAAATGCAAAGGTACATTGCAGCTTTTCCTTGCCGATATCTCTCTTTTGCAAAGAGATAGGCATTGGAAAATTCAGGGCTATAACGTGTAGACGAAGCACTAACAGGAGGCTTTAAAATTTTCATTCTAGTGTCCTTCGTTTGGGAGAAAAATGCAAAGGTACAATGCAGCTTTTCCTTGCCGATATCTCTCTTTTGCAAAGAGATAGGCATTGGAAAATTCAGGGCTATAACGTGTAGATGAAGCACTAACAGGAGGCTTTAAAATTTTCATTCTAGTGTCTTTCGTTTGGGAGAAAAATGCAAAGGTACAATACAGCTTTTCCTTGCCGATATCTCTCTTTTGCAAAGAGATAGGCATTGGAAAATTCAGGGCTATAACGTGTAGATGAAGCACTAACAGGAGGCTTTAAAATTTTAATTCTAGTGTCCTTCGTTTGGGAGAAAAATGCAAAGGTTCAATACAGCTTTTCCTTGCCAATATCTCTCTTTTGCAAAGAGATAGGCATTGCCGTGTAGATGATGGCCTAACAGGAGTCTTTAAAATTTTCTTTCTAGTGTCCTTCGTTTGGGAGAAAAATGCAAAGGTACAATACAGCTTTTCCTTGCCAATATCTCTCTTTTGCAAAGAGATAGGCATTGGAAAATTCAGGGCTATAACATGTAGACGAAGCACTAACAGGAGGCTTTAAAATTTTCATTCTATTGTCCTTCGTTTGGGAGAAAAATGCAAAGGTACATTGCAGCTTTTCCTTGCCGATATCTCTCTTTTGCAAAGAGATAGGCATTGGAAAATTCAGGGCTATGCCGTGTAGATGATGGCCTAACAGGAGGCTTTAAAATTTTCTTTCTAGTGTCCTTCGTTTGGGAGAAAAATGCAAAGGTACAATACAGCTTTTCCTTGCCGATATCTCTCTTTTGCAAAGAGATAGGCATTGGAAAATTCAGGGCTATAACGTGTAGATGAAGCACTAACAGGAGGCTTTAAAATTTTCATTCTTGTGTCTTTCGTTTGGGAGAAAAATGCAAAGGTACAATACAGCTTTTCCTTGCCGATATCTCTCTTTTGCAAAGAGATAGGCATTGGAAAATTCAGGGCTATAACGTGTAGATGAAGCACTAACAGGAGGCTTTAAAATTTTCATTCTAGTGTCCTTCGTTTGGGAGAAAAATGCAAAGGTACAATGCAGCTTTTCCTTGCCGATATCTCTCTTTTGCAAAGAGATAGGCATTGGAAAATTCAGAACTATAACGTGTAGATGTAGCACTAACAGGAGGCTTTAAAATTTTCATTCTAGTGTCCTTCGTTTGGGAGAAAAATGCAAAGGTACAATACAGCTTTTCCTTGCCGATATCTCTCTTTTGCAAAGAGATAGGCATTGGAAAATTCAGGGCTATAACGTGTAGATGAAGCACTAACAGGAGGCTTTAAAATTTTCATTCTAGTGTCTTTCGTTTGGGAGAAAAATGCAAAGGTACAATACAGCTTTTCCTTGCCGATATCTCTCTTTTGCAAAGAGATAGGCATTGGAAAATTCAGGGCTATAACGTGTAGATGAAGCACTAACAGGAGGCTTTAAAATTTTAATTCTAGTGTCCTTCGTTTGGGAGAAAAATGCAAAGGTTCAATACAGCTTTTCCTTGCCAATATCTCTCTTTTGCAAAGAGATAGGCATTGGAAAATTCAGGGCTATGCCGTGTAGATGATGGCCTAACAGGAGGCTTTAAAATTTTCTTTCTAGTGTCCTTCGTTTGGGAGAAAAATGCAAAGGTACATTGCAGCTTTTCCTTGCCGATATCTCTCTTTTGCAAAGAGATAGGCATTGGAAAATTCAGGGCTATGCCGTGTAGATGATGGCCTAACAGTAGGCTTTAAAATTTTCTTTCTAGTGTCCTTCGTTTGGGAGAAAAATGCAAAGGTACAATACAGCTTTTCCTTGCCAATATCTCTCTTTTGCAAAGAGATAGGCATTGGAAAATTCAGGGCTATGCCGTGTAGATGATGGCCTAACAGGAGGCTTTAAAATTTTCTTTCTAGTGTCCTTCGTTTGGGAGAAAAATGCAAAGGTACATTGCAGCTTTTCCTTGCCGATATCTCTCTTTTGCAAAGAGATAGGCATTGGAAAATTCAGGGCTATAACGTGTAGATGATTGCCTAACAGGAGGCTTTAAAATTTTAATTCTAGTGTCCTTCGTTTGGGAGAAAAATGCAAAGGTACATTGCAGCTTTTCCTTGCCGATATCTCTCTTTTGCAAAGAGATAGGCATTGGAAAATTCAGGGCTATGCCGTGTAGATGATGGCCTAACAGGAGGCTTTAAAATTTTCTTTCTAGTGTCCTTCGTTTGGGAGAAAAATGCAAAGGTACATTGCAGCTTTTCCTTGCCGATATCTCTCTTTTGCAAAGAGATAGGCATTGGAAAATTCAGGGCTATAACGTGTAGACGAAGCACTAACAGGAGGCTTTAAAATTTTCATTCTATTGTCCTTCGTTTGGGAGAAAAATGCAAAGGTACATTGCAGCTTTTCCTTGCCGATATCTCTCTTTTGCAAAGAGATAGGCATTGGAAAATTCAGGGCTATGCCGTGTAGATGATGGCCTAACAGGAGGCTTTAAAATTTTCTTTCTAGTGTCCTTCGTTTGGGAGAAAAATGCAAAGGTACAAGACAGCTTTTCCTTGCCAATATCTCTCTTTTGCAAAGAGCTACGCATTGGAAAATTCAGGGCTATAACGTGTAGACGAAGCACTAACAGGAGGCTTTAAAATTTTCATTCTATTGTCCTTCGTTTGGGAGAAAAATGCAAAGGTACATTGCAGCTTTTCCTTGCCGATATCTCTCTTTTGCAAAGAGATAGGCATTGGAAAATTCAGGGCTATAACGTGTAGACGAAGCACTAACAGGAGGCTTTAAAATTTTCATTCTAGTGTCCTTCGTTTGGGAGAAAAATGCAAAGGTACAATGCAGCTTTTCCTTGCCGATATCTCTCTTTTGCAAAGAGATAGGCATTGGAAAATTCAGGGCTATAACGTGTAGATGAAGCACTAACAGGAGGCTTTAAAATTTTCATTCTAGTGTCTTTCGTTTGGGAGAAAAATGCAAAGGTACAATACAGCTTTTCCTTGCCGATATCTCTCTTTTGCAAAGAGATAGGCATTGGAAAATTCAGGGCTATAACGTGTAGATGAAGCACTAACAGGAGGCTTTAAAATTTTAATTCTAGTGTCCTTCGTTTGGGAGAAAAATGCAAAGGTTCAATACAGCTTTTCCTTGCCAATATCTCTCTTTTGCAAAGAGATAGGCATTGCCGTGTAGATGATGGCCTAACAGGAGGCTTTAAAATTTTCTTTCTAGTGTCCTTCGTTTGGGAGAAAAATGCAAAGGTACATTGCAGCTTTTCCTTGCCGATATCTCTCTTTTGCAAAGAGATAGGCATTGGAAAATTCAGGGCTATGCCGTGTAGATGATGGCCTAACAGGAGTCTTTAAAATTTTCTTTCTAGTGTCCTTCGTTTGGGAGAAAAATGCAAAGGTACAATACAGCTTTTCCTTGCCAATATCTCTCTTTTGCAAAGAGATAGGCATTGGAAAATTCAGGGCTATAACATGTAGACGAAGCACTAACAGGAGGCTTTAAAATTTTCATTCTATTGTCCTTCGTTTGGGAGAAAAATGCCAAGGTACATTGCAGCTTTTCCATGCCGATATCTCTCTTTTGCAAAGAGATAGGCATTGGAAAATTCAGGGCTATGCCGTGTAGATGATGGCCTAACAGGAGGCTTTAAAATTTTCTTTCTAGTGTCCTTCGTTTGGGAGAAAAATGCAAAGGTACAATACAGCTTTTCCTTGCCGATATCTCTCTTTTGCAAAGAGATAGGCATTGGAAAATTCAGGGCTATAACGTGTAGATGAAGCACTAACAGGAGGCTTTAAAATTTTCATTCTTGTGTCTTTCGTTTGGGAGAAAAATGCAAAGGTACAATACAGCTTTTCCTTGCCGATATCTCTCTTTTGCAAAGAGATAGGCATTGGAAAATTCAGGGCTATAACGTGTAGATGAAGCACTAACAGGAGGCTTTAAATTTTTCATTCTAGTGTCCTTCGTTTGGGAGAAAAATGCAAAGGTACAATGCAGCTTTTCCTTGCCGATATCTCTCTTTTGCAAAGAGATAGGCATTGGAAAATTCAGAACTATAACGTGTAGATGTAGCACTAACAGGAGGCTTTAAAATTTTCATTCTAGTGTCCTTCGTTTGGGAGAAAAATGCAAAGGTACAATACAGCTTTTCCTTGCCGATATCTCTCTTTTGCAAAGAGATAGGCATTGGAAAATTCAGGGCTATAACGTGTAGATGAAGCACTAACAGGAGGCTTTAAAATTTTCATTCTAGTGTCTTTCGTTTGGGAGAAAAATGCAAAGGTACAATACAGCTTTTCCTTGCCGATATCTCTCTTTTGCAAAGAGATAGGCATTGGAAAATTCAGGGCTATAACGTGTAGATGAAGCACTAACAGGAGGCTTTAAAATTTTAATTCTAGTGTCCTTCGTTTGGGAGAAAAATGCAAAGGTTCAATACAGCTTTTCCTTGCCAATATCTCTCTTTTGCAAAGAGATAGGCATTGGAAAATTCAGGGCTATGCCGTGTAGATGATGGCCTAACAGGAGGCTTTAAAATTTTCTTTCTAGTGTCCTTCGTTTGGGAGAAAAATGCAAAGGTACATTGCAGCTTTTCCTTGCCGATATCTCTCTTTTGCAAAGAGATAGGCATTGGAAAATTCAGGGCTATACCGTGTAGATGATGGCCTAACAGGAGGCTTTAAAATTTTCTTTCTAGTGTCCTTCGTTTGGGAGAAAAATGCAAAGGTACAATACAGCTTTTCCTTGCCGATATCTCTCTTTTGCAAAGAGATAGGCATTGGAAAATTCAGAGCTATAACGTGTAGATGAAGCACTAACAGGAGGCTTTAAAATTTTCATTCTAGTGTCCTTCGTTTGGGAGAAAAATGCAAAGGTACAATGCAGCTTTTCCTTGCCGATATCTCTCTTTTGCAAAGAGATAGGCATTGGAAAATTCAGGGCTATAACGTGTAGATGAAGCACTAACAGGAGGCTTTAAAATTTTCATTCTAGTGTCTTTCGTTTGGGAGAAAAATGCAAAGGTACAATACAGCTTTTCCTTGCCGATATCTCTCTTTTGCAAAGAGATAGGCATTGGAAAATTCAGGGCTATAACGTGTAGATGAAGCACTAACAGGAGGCTTTAAAATTTTAATTCTAGTGTCCTTCGTTTGGGAGAAAAATGCAAAGGTTCAATACAGCTTTTCCTTGCCAATATCTCTCTTTTGCAAAGAGATAGGCATTGGAAAATTCAGGGCTATGCCGTGTAGATGATGGCCTAACAGGAGGCTTTAAAATTTTCTTTCTAGTGTCCTTCGTTTGGGAGAAAAATGCAAAGGTACATTGCAGCTTTTCCTTGCCGATATCTCTCTTTTGCAAAGAGATAGGCTTTGGAAAATTCAGGGCTATGCCGTGTAGATGATGGCCTAACAGGAGGCTTTAAAATTTTCTTTCTAGTGTCCTTCGTTTGGGAGAAAAATGCAAAGGTACAATACAGCTTTTCCTTGCCGATATCTCTCTTTTGCAAAGAGATAGGCTTTGGAAAATTCAGGGCTATGCCGTGTAGATGATGGCCTAACAGGAGGCTTTAAAATTTTCTTTCTAGTGTCCTTCGTTTGGGAGAAAAATGCAAAGGTACATTGCAGCTTTTCCTTGCCGATATCTCTCTTTTGCAAAGAGATAGGCATTGGAAAATTCATGGCTATAACGTGTAGATGAAGCACTAACAGGAGGCTTTAAAATTTTAATTCTAGTGTCCTTCGTTTGGGAGAAAAATGCAAAGGTTCAATACAGCTTTTCCTTGCCAATATCTCTCTTTTGCAAAGAGATAGGCATTGGAAAATTCAGGGCTATGCCGTGTAGATGATGGCCTAACAGGAGGCTTTAAAATTTTCTTTCTAGTGTCCTTCGTTTGGGAGAAAAATGCAAAGGTACATTGCAGCTTTTCCTTGCCGATATCTCTCTTTTGCAAAGAGATAGGCATTGGAAAATTCAGGGCTATGCCGTGTAGATGATTGCCTAACAGGAGGCTTTAAAATTTTCTTTCTAGTGTCCTTCGTTTGGGAGAAAAATGCAAAGGTACATTGCAGCTTTTCCTTGCCGATATCTCTCTTTTGCAAAGAGATAGGCATTGGAAAATTCAGGGCTATGCCGTGTAGATGATGGCCTAACAGGAGGCTTTAAAATTTTCTTTCTAGTGTCCTTCGTTTGGGAGAAAAATGCAAAGGTACATTGCAGCTTTTCCTTGCCGATATCTCTCTTTTGCAAAGAGATAGGCATTGGAAAATTCAGGGCTATAACGTGTAGACGAAGCACTAACAGGAGGCTTTAAAATTTTCATTCTATTGTCCTTCGTTTGGGAGAAAAATGCAAAGGTACATTGCAGCTTTTCCTTGCCGATATCTCTCTTTTGCAAAGAGATAGGCATTGGAAAATTTAGGGCTATAACGTGTAGATGAAGCACTAACAGGAGGCTTTAAAATTTTAATTCTAGTGTCCTTCGTTTGGGAGAAAAATGCAAAGGTTCAATACAGCTTTTCCTTGCCAATATCTCTCTTTTGCAAAGAGATAGGCATTGGAAAATTCAGGGCTATGCCGTGCAGATGATGGCCTAACAGGAGGCTTAAAAATTTTCTTTCTAGTGTCCTTCGTTTGGGAGAAAAATGCAAAGGTACATTGCAGCTTTTCCTTGCCGATATCTCTCTTTTGCAAAGAGATAGGCATTGGAAAATTCAGGGCTATAACGTGTAGATGAAGCACTAACAGGAGGCTTTAAAATTTTAATTCTAGTGTCCTTCGTTTGGGAGAAAAATGCAAAGGTTCAATACAGCTTTTCCTTGCCAATATCTCTCTTTTGCAAAGAGATAGGCATTGGAAAATTCAGGGCTATGCCGTGTAGATGATGGCCTAACAGGAGGCTTTAAAATTTTCTTTCTAGTGTCCTTCGTTTGGGAGAAAAATGCAAAGGTACATTGCAGCTTTTCCTTGCCGATATCTCTATTTTGCAAAGAGATAGGCATTGGAAAATTCAGGGCTATAACGTGTAGATGAAGCACTAACAGGAGGCTTTAAAATTTTAATTCTAGTGTCCTTCGTTTGGGAGAAAAATGCAAAGGTTCAATACAGCTTTTCCTTGCCAATATCTCTCTTTTGCAAAGAGATAGGCATTGGAAAATTCAGGGCTATGCCGTGTAGATGATGGCCTAACAGGAGGCTTAAAAAATTTCTTTCTAGTGTCCTTCGTTTGGGAGAAAAATGCAAAGGTACATTGCAGCTTTTCCTTGCCGATATCTCTCTTTTGCAAAGAGATAGGCATTGGAAAATTCAGGGCTATGCCGTGTAGATGATTGCCTAACAGGAGACTTTAAAATTTTCTTTCTAGTGTCCTTCGTTTGGGAGAAAAATGCAAAGGTACATTGCAGCTTTTCCTTGCCGATATCTCTCTTTTGCAAAGAGATAGGCATTGGAAAATTCAGGGCTATGCCGTGTAGATGATGGCCTAACAGGAGGCTTTAAAATTTTCTTTCTAGTGTCCTTCGTTTGGGAGAAAAATGCAAAGGTACATTGCAGCTTTTCCTTGCCGATATCTCTCTTTTGCAAAGAGATAGGCATTGGAAAATTCAGGGCTATAACGTGTAGACGAAGCACTAACAGGAGGCTTTAAAATTTTCATTCTATTGTCCTTCGTTTGGGAGAAAAATGCAAAGGTACATTGCAGCTTTTCCTTGCCGATATCTCTCTTTTGCAAAGAGATAGGCATTGGAAAATTCAGGGCTATGCCGTGTAGATGATGGCCTAACAGGAGGCTTTAAAATTTTCTTTCTAGTGTCCTTCGTTTGGGAGAAAAATGCAAAGGTGCAATACAGCTTTTCCTTGCCGATATCTCTCTTTTGCAAAGAGATAGGCATTGGAAAATTCAGGGCTATAACGTGTAGATGAAGCACTAACAGGAGGCTTTAAAATATTCATTCTAGTGTCCTTCGTTTGGGAGAAAAATGCAAAGGTACAATGCAGCTTTTCCTTGCCGATATCTCTCTTTTGCAAAGAGATAGGCATTGGAAAATTCAGGGCTATAACGTGTAGATGAAGCACTAACAGGAGGCTTTAAAATTTTCATTCTAGTGTCTTTCGTTTGGGAGAAAAATGCAAAGGTACACTACAGCTTTTCCTTGCCGATATCTCTCTTTTGCAAAGAGATAGGCATTGGAAAATACAGGGCTATAACGTGTAGATGAAGCACTAACAGGAGGCTTTAAAATTTTCTTTCTAGTGTCCTTCGTTTGGGAGAAAAATGCAAAGGTACATTGCAGCTTTTCCTTGCCGATATCTCTCTTTTGCAAAGAGATAGGCATTGGAAAATTCAGGGCTATGCCGTGTAGATGATGGCCTAACAGTAGGCTTTAAAATTTTCTTTCTAGTGTCCTTCGTTTGGGAGAAAAATGCAAAGGTACAATACAGCTTTTCCTTGCCAATATCTCTCTTTTGCAAAGAGATAGGCATTGGAAAATTCAGGGCTATGCCGTGTAGATGATGGCCTAACAGGAGGCTTTAAAATTTTCTTTCTAGTGTCCTTCGTTTGGGAGAAAAATGCAAAGGTACATTGCAGCTTTTCCTTGCCGATATCTCTCTTTTGCAAAGAGATAGGCATTGGAAAATTCAGGGCTATACCGTGTAGATGATGGCCTAACAGGAGGCTTTAAAATTTTCTTTCTAGTGTCCTTCGTTTGGGAGAAAAATGCAAAGGTACAATACAGCTTTTCCTTGCCGATATCTCTCTTTTGCAAAGAGATAGGCATTGGAAAATTCAGAGCTATAACGTGTAGATGAAGCACTAACAGGAGGCTTTAAAATTTTCATTCTAGTGTCCTTCGTTTGGGAGAAAAATGCAAAGGTACAATGCAGCTTTTCCTTGCCGATATCTCTCTTTTGCAAAGAGATAGGCATTGGAAAAGTCAGGGCTATAACGTGTAGATGAAGCACTAACAGGAGGCTTTAAAATTTTCATTCTAGTGTCTTTCGTTTGGGAGAAAAATGCAAAGGTACAATACAGCTTTTCCTTGCCGATATCTCTCTTTTGCAAAGAGATAGGCATTGGAAAATTCAGGGCTATAACGTGTAGATGAAGCACTAACAGGAGGCTTTAAAATTTTAATTCTAGTGTCCTTCGTTTGGGAGAAAAATGCAAAGGTTCAATACAGCTTTTCCTTGCCAATATCTCTCTTTTGCAAAGAGATAGGCATTGGAAAATTCAGGGCTATGCCGTGTAGATGATGGCCTAACAGGAGGCTTTAAAATTTTCTTTCTAGTGTCCTTCGTTTGGGAGAAAAATGCAAAGGTACATTGCAGCTTTTCCTTGCCGATATCTCTCTTTTGCAAAGAGATAGGCTTTGGAAAATTCAGGGCTATGCCGTGTAGATGATGGCCTAACAGGAGGCTTTAAAATTTTCTTTCTAGTGTCCTTCGTTTGGGAGAAAAATGCAAAGGTACAATACAGCTTTTCCTTGCCGATATCTCTCTTTTGCAAAGAGATAGGCTTTGGAAAATTCAGGGCTATGCCGTGTAGATGATGGCCTAACAGGAGGCTTTAAAATTTTCTTTCTAGTGTCCTTCGTTTGGGAGAAAAATGCAAAGGTACATTGCAGCTTTTCCTTGCCGATATCTCTCTTTTGCAAAGAGATAGGCATTGGAAAATTCAGGGCTATAACGTGTAGATGAAGCACTAACAGGAGGCTTTAAAATTTTAATTCTAGTGTCCTTCGTTTGGGAGAAAAATGCAAAGGTTCAATACAGCTTTTCCTTGCCAATATCTCTCTTTTGCAAAGAGATAGGCATTGGAAAATTCAGGGCTATGCCGTGTAGATGATGGCCTAACAGGAGGCTTTAAAATTTTCTTTCTAGTGTCCTTCGTTTGGGAGAAAAATGCAAAGGTACATTGCAGCTTTTCCTTGCCGATATCTCTCTTTTGCAAAGAGATAGGCATTGGAAAATTCAGGGCTATGCCGTGTAGATGATTGCCTAACAGGAGGCTTTAAAATTTTCTTTCTAGTGTCCTTCGTTTGGGAGAAAAATGCAAAGGTACATTGCAGCTTTTCCTTGCCGATATCTCTCTTTTGCAAAGAGATAGGCATTGGAAAATTCAGGGCTATGCCGTGTAGATGATGGCCTAACAGGAGGCTTTAAAATTTTCTTTCTAGTGTCCTTCGTTTGGGAGAAAAATGCAAAGGTACATTGCAGCTTTTCCTTGCCGATATCTCTCTTTTGCAAAGAGATAGGCATTGGAAAATTCAGGGCTATAACGTGTAGACGAAGCACTAACAGGAGGCTTTAAAATTTTCATTCTATTGTCCTTCGTTTGGGAGAAAAATGCAAAGGTACATTGCAGCTTTTCCTTGCCGATATCTCTCTTTTGCAAAGAGATAGGCATTGGAAAATTTAGGGCTATAACGTGTAGATGAAGCACTAACAGGAGGCTTTAAAATTTTAATTCTAGTGTCCTTCGTTTGGGAGAAAAATGCAAAGGTTCAATACAGCTTTTCCTTGCCAATATCTCTCTTTTGCAAAGAGATAGGCATTGGAAAATTCAGGGCTATGCCGTGCAGATGATGGCCTAACAGGAGGCTTAAAAATTTTCTTTCTAGTGTCCTTCGTTTGGGAGAAAAATGCAAAGGTACATTGCAGCTTTTCCTTGCCGATATCTCTCTTTTGCAAAGAGATAGGCATTGGAAAATTCAGGGCTATAACGTGTAGATGAAGCACTAACAGGAGGCTTTAAAATTTTAATTCTAGTGTCCTTCGTTTGGGAGAAAAATGCAAAGGTTCAATACAGCTTTTCCTTGCCAATATCTCTCTTTTGCAAAGAGATAGGCATTGGAAAATTCAGGGCTATGCCGTGTAGATGATGGCCTAACAGGAGGCTTAAAAAATTTCTTTCTAGTGTCCTTCGTTTGGGAGAAAAATGCAAAGGTACATTGCAGCTTTTCCTTGCCGATATCTCTCTTTTGCAAAGAGATAGGCATTGGAAAATTCAGGGCTATGCCGTGTAGATGATTGCCTAACAGGAGGCTTTAAAATTTTCTTTCTAGTGTCCTTCGTTTGGGAGAAAAATGCAAATGTACATTGCAGCTTTTCCTTGCCGATATCTCTCTTTTGCAAAGAGATAGGCATTGGAAAATTCAGGGCTATGCCGTGTAGATGATGGCCTAACAGGAGGCTTTAAAATTTTCTTTCTAGTGTCCTTCGTTTGGGAGAAAAATGCAAAGGTACATTGCAGCTTTTCCTTGCCGATATCTCTCTTTTGCAAAGAGATAGGCATTGGAAAATTCAGGGCTATAACGTGTAGACGAAGCACTAACAGGAGGCTTTAAAATTTTCATTCTATTGTCCTTCGTTTGGGAGAAAAATGCAAAGGTACATTGCAGCTTTTCCTTGCCGATATCTCTCTTTTGCAAAGAGATAGGCATTGGAAAATTCAGGGCTATGCCGTGTAGATGATGGCCTAACAGGAGGCTTTAAAATTTTCTTTCTAGTGTCCTTCGTTTGGGAGAAAAATGCAAAGGTGCAATACAGCTTTTCCTTGCCGATATCTCTCTTTTGCAAAGAGATAGGCATTGGAAAATTCAGGGCTATAACGTGTAGATGAAGCACTAACAGGAGGCTTTAAAATATTCATTCTAGTGTCCTTCGTTTGGGAGAAAAATGCAAAGGTACAATGCAGCTTTTCCTTGCCGATATCTCTCTTTTGCAAAGAGATAGGCATTGGAAAATTCAGGGCTATAACGTGTAGATGAAGCACTAACAGGAGGCTTTAAAATTTTCATTCTAGTGTCTTTCGTTTGGGAGAAAAATGCAAAGGTACACTACAGCTTTTCCTTGCCGATATCTCTCTTTTGCAAAGAGATAGGCATTGGAAAATACAGGGCTATAACGTGTAGATGAAGCACTAACAGGAGGCTTTAAAATTTTCTTTCTAGTGTCCTTCGTTTGGGAGAAAAATGCAAAGGTACATTGCAGCTTTTCCTTGCCGATATCTCTCTTTTGCAAAGAGATAGGCATTGGAAAATTCAGGGCTATGCCGTGTAGATGATGGCCTAACAGTAGGCTTTAAAATTTTCTTTCTAGTGTCCTTCGTTTGGGAGAAAAATGCAAAGGTACAATACAGCTTTTCCTTGCCAATATCTCTCTTTTGCAAAGAGATAGGCATTGGAAAATTCAGGGCTATGCCGTGTAGATGATGGCCTAACAGGAGGCTTTAAAATTTTCTTTCTAGTGTCCTTCGTTTGGGAGAAAAATGCAAAGGTACATTGCAGCTTTTCCTTGCCGATATCTCTCTTTTGCAAAGAGATAGGCATTGGAAAATTCAGGGCTATAACGTGTAGATGAAGCACTAACAGGAGACTTTAAAATTTTAATTCTAGTGTCCTTCGTTTGGGAGAAAAATGCAAAGGTACATTGCAGCTTTTCCTTGCCGATATCTCTCTTTTGCAAAGAGATAGGCATTGGAAAATTCAGGGCTATGCCGTGTAGATGATGGCCTAACAGGAGGCTTTAAAATTTTCTTTCTAGTGTCCTTCGTTTGGGAGAAAAATGCAAAGGTACATTGCAGCTTTTCCTTGCCGATATCTCTCTTTTGCAAAGAGATAGGCATTGGAAAATTCAGGGCTATAACGTGTAGACGAAGCACTAACAGGAGGCTTTAAAATTTTCATTCTATTGTCCTTCGTTTGGGAGAAAAATGCAAAGGTACATTGCAGCTTTTCCTTGCCGATATCTCTCTTTTGCAAAGAGATAGGCATTGGAAAATTCAGGGCTATGCCGTGTAGATGATGGCCTAACAGGAGGCTTTAAAATTTTCTTTCTAGTGTCCTTCGTTTGGGAGAAAAATGCAAAGGTACAAGACAGCTTTTCCTTGCCAATATCTCTCTTTTGCAAAGAGCTACGCATTGGAAAATTCAGGGCTATACCGTGTAGATGAAGCACTAACAGGAGGCTTTAAAATTTTCATTCTAGTGTCCTTCGTTTGGGAGAAAAATCCAATGGTACAAGACAGCTTTTCCTTGCCAATATCTCTCTTTTGCACAAAGCTGCGCATTGGAAAATTCAGGGCTATGCCGTGTAGATGATGGCCTAACAGGAGGCTTTAAAATTTTCTTTCTAGTGTCCTTCGTTTGGGAGAAAAATGCAAAGGTACAAGACAGCTTTTCCTTGCCAATATCTCTCTTTTGCAAAGAGATAGGCATTGTAAAATTCAGGGCTATGCCGTGTAGATGATGGCCTAACAGGAGGCTTTAAAATTTTCTTTCTAGTGTCCTTCGTTTGGGAGAAAAATGCAAAGGTACATTGCAGCTTTTCCTTGCAGATATCTTTTTTTTGCAAAGAGATAGGCATTGGAAAATTCAGGGCTATGCCGTGTAGATGATTGCCTAACAGGAGGCTTTAAAATTTTCTTTCTAGTGTCCTTCGTTTGGGAGAAAAATGCAAAGGTACATTGCAGCTTTTCCTTGCCGATATCTCTCTTTTGCAAAGAGATAGGCATTGGAAAATTCAGGGCTATGCCGTGTAGATGATGGCCTAACAGGAGGCTTTAAAATTTTCTTTCTAGTGTCCTTCGTTTGGGAGAAAAATGCAAAGGTACAATACAGCTTTTCCTTGCCAATATCTCTCTTTTTCAAAGAGCTGCGCATTGGAAAATTCAGGGCTATGCCGTGTAGATGATGGCCTAACAGTAGGCTTTAAAATTTTCTTTCTAGTGTCCTTCGTTTGGGAGAAAAATGCAAAGGTACAATACAGCTTTTCCTTGCCAATATCTCTCTTTTGCAAAGAGATAGGCATTGGAAAATTCAGGGCTATGCCGTGTAGATGATGGCCTAACAGGAGGCTTTAAAATTTTCTTTCTAGTGTCCTTCGTTTGGGAGAAAAATGCAAAGGTACATTGCAGCTTTTCCTTGCCGATATCTCTCTTTTGCAAAGAGATAGGCATTGGAAAATTCAGGGCTATAACGTGTAGATGAAGCACTAACAGGAGGCTTTAAAATTTTAATTCTAGTGTCCTTCGTTTGGGAGAAAAATGCAAAGGTACATTGCAGCTTTTCCTTGCCGATATCTCTCTTTTGCAAAGAGATAGGCATTGGAAAATTCAGGGCTATGCCGTGTAGATGATGGCCTAACAGGAGGCTTTAAAATTTTCTTTCTAGTGTCCTTCGTTTGGGAGAAAAATGCAAAGGTACATTGCAGCTTTTCCTTGCCGATATCTCTCTTTTGCAAAGAGATAGGCATTGGAAAATTCAGGGATATAACGTGTAGAGGAAGCACTAACAGGAGGCTTTAAAATTTTCATTCTATTGTCCTTCGTTTGGGAGAAAAATGCAAAGGTACATTGCAGCTTTTCCTTGCCGATATCTCTCTTTTGCAAAGAGATAGGCATTGGAAAATTCAGGGCTATGCCGTGTAGATGATGGCCTAACAGGAGGCTTTAAAATTTTCTTTCTAGTGTCCTTCGTTTGGGAGAAAAATGCAAAGGTACAAGACAGCTTTTCCTTGCCAATATCTCTCTTTTGCAAAGAGCTACGCATTGGAAAATTCAGGGCTATACCGTGTAGATGATGGCCTAACAGGAGGCATTAAAATTTTCTTTCTAGTGTCCTTCGTTTGGGAGAAAAATGCAAAGGTACAAGACAGCTTTTCCTTGCCAATATCTCTCTTTTGCAAAGAGCTGCGCATTGGAAAATTCAGGGCTATGCCGTGTAGATGATGGCCTAACAGGAGGCTTTAAAATTTTCTTTCTAGTGTCCTTCGTTTGGGAGAAAAATGCAAAGGTACAAGACAGCTTTTCCTTGCCAATATCTCTCTTTTGCAAAGAGCTGCGCATTGGAAAATTCAGGGCTATGCCGTGTAGATGATGGCCTAACAGGAGGCTTTAAAATTTTCTTTCTAGTGTCCTTCGTTTGGGAGAAAAATGCAAAGGTACAAGACAGCTTTTCCTTGCCAATATCTCTCTTTTGCAAAGAGCTGCGCATTGGAAAATTCAGGGCTATGCCGTGTAGATGATGGCCTAACAGGAGGCTTTAAAATTTTCTTTCTAGTGTCCTTCGTTTGGGAGAAAAATGCAAAGGTACATTGCAGCTTTTCCTTGCCGATATCTCTCTTTTGCAAAGAGATAGGCATTGGAAAATTCAGGGATATAACGTGTAGAGGAAGCACTAACAGGAGGCTTTAAAATTTTCATTCTATTGTCCTTCGTTTGGGAGAAAAATGCAAAGGTACATTGCAGCTTTTCCTTGCCGATATCTCTCTTTTGCAAAGAGCTACGCATTGGAAAATTCAGGGCTATACCGTGTAGATGAAGCACTAACAGGAGGCTTTAAAATTTTCATTCTAGTGTCCTTCGTTTGGGAGAAAAATCCAATGGTACAAGACAGCTTTTCCTTGCCGATATCTCTCTTTTGCAAAGAGATAGGCATTGGAAAATTCAGGGCTATGCCGTGTAGATGATGGCCTAACAGTAGGCTTTAAAATTTTCTTTCTAGTGTCCTTCGTTTGGGAGAAAAATGCAAAGGTACAATACAGCTTTTCCTTGCCAATATCTCTCTTTTGCAAAGAGATAGGCATTGGAAAATTCAGGGCTATGCCGTGTAGATGATGGCCTAACAGGAGGCTTTAAAATTTTCTTTCTAGTGTCCTTCGTTTGGGAGAAAAATGCAAAGGTACATTGCAGCTTTTCCTTGCCGATATCTCTCTTTTGCAAAGAGATAGGCATTGGAAAATTCAGGGCTATAACGTGTAGATGAAGCACTAACAGGAGACTTTAAAATTTTAATTCTAGTGTCCTTCGTTTGGGAGAAAAATGCAAAGGTACATTGCAGCTTTTCCTTGCCGATATCTCTCTTTTGCAAAGAGATAGGCATTGGAAAATTCAGGGCTATGCCGTGTAGATGATGGCCTAACAGGAGGCTTTAAAATTTTCTTTCTAGTGTCCTTCGTTTGGGAGAAAAATGCAAAGGTACATTGCAGCTTTTCCTTGCCGATATCTCTCTTTTGCAAAGAGATAGGCATTGGAAAATTCAGGGCTATAACGTGTAGACGAAGCACTAACAGGAGGCTTTAAAATTTTCATTCTATTGTCCTTCGTTTGGGAGAAAAATGCAAAGGTACATTGCAGCTTTTCCTTGCCGATATCTCTCTTTTGCAAAGAGATAGGCATTGGAAAATTCAGGGCTATGCCGTGTAGATGATGGCCTAACAGGAGGCTTTAAAATTTTCTTTCTAGTGTCCTTCGTTTGGGAGAAAAATGCAAAGGTACAAGACAGCTTTTCCTTGCCAATATCTCTCTTTTGCAAAGAGCTACGCATTGGAAAATTCAGGGCTATACCGTGTAGATGAAGCACTAACAGGAGGCTTTAAAATTTTCATTCTAGTGTCCTTCGTTTGGGAGAAAAATCCAATGGTACAAGACAGCTTTTCCTTGCCAATATCTCTCTTTTGCACAAAGCTGCGCATTGGAAAATTCAGGGCTATGCCGTGTAGATGATGGCCTAACAGGAGGCTTTAAAATTTTCTTTCTAGTGTCCTTCGTTTGGGAGAAAAATGCAAAGGTACAAGACAGCTTTTCCTTGCCAATATCTCTCTTTTGCAAAGAGATAGGCATTGTAAAATTCAGGGCTATGCCGTGTAGATGATGGCCTAACAGGAGGCTTTAAAATTTTCTTTCTAGTGTCCTTCGTTTGGGAGAAAAATGCAAAGGTACATTGCAGCTTTTCCTTGCAGATATCTTTTTTTTGCAAAGAGATAGGCATTGGAAAATTCAGGGCTATGCCGTGTAGATGATTGCCTAACAGGAGGCTTTAAAATTTTCTTTCTAGTGTCCTTCGTTTGGGAGAAAAATGCAAAGGTACATTGCAGCTTTTCCTTGCCGATATCTCTCTTTTGCAAAGAGATAGGCATTGGAAAATTCAGGGCTATGCCGTGTAGATGATGGCCTAACAGGAGGCTTTAAAATTTTCTTTCTAGTGTCCTTCGTTTGGGAGAAAAATGCAAAGGTACAATACAGCTTTTCCTTGCCAATATCTCTCTTTTTCAAAGAGCTGCGCATTGGAAAATTCAGGGCTATGCCGTGTAGATGATGGCCTAACAGTAGGCTTTAAAATTTTCTTTCTAGTGTCCTTCGTTTGGGAGAAAAATGCAAAGGTACAATACAGCTTTTCCTTGCCAATATCTCTCTTTTGCAAAGAGATAGGCATTGGAAAATTCAGGGCTATGCCGTGTAGATGATGGCCTAACAGGAGGCTTTAAAATTTTCTTTCTAGTGTCCTTCGTTTGGGAGAAAAATGCAAAGGTACATTGCAGCTTTTCCTTGCCGATATCTCTCTTTTGCAAAGAGATAGGCATTGGAAAATTCAGGGCTATAACGTGTAGATGAAGCACTAACAGGAGGCTTTAAAATTTTAATTCTAGTGTCCTTCGTTTGGGAGAAAAATGCAAAGGTACATTGCAGCTTTTCCTTGCCGATATCTCTCTTTTGCAAAGAGATAGGCATTGGAAAATTCAGGGCTATGCCGTGTAGATGATGGCCTAACAGGAGGCTTTAAAATTTTCTTTCTAGTGTCCTTCGTTTGGGAGAAAAATGCAAAGGTACATTGCAGCTTTTCCTTGCCGATATCTCTCTTTTGCAAAGAGATAGGCATTGGAAAATTCAGGGATATAACGTGTAGAGGAAGCACTAACAGGAGGCTTTAAAATTTTCATTCTATTGTCCTTCGTTTGGGAGAAAAATGCAAAGGTACATTGCAGCTTTTCCTTGCCGATATCTCTCTTTTGCAAAGAGATAGGCATTGGAAAATTCAGGGCTATGCCGTGTAGATGATGGCCTAACAGGAGGCTTTAAAATTTTCTTTCTAGTGTCCTTCGTTTGGGAGAAAAATGCAAAGGTACAAGACAGCTTTTCCTTGCCAATATCTCTCTTTTGCAAAGAGCTACGCATTGGAAAATTCAGGGCTATACCGTGTAGATGATGGCCTAACAGGAGGCTTTAAAATTTTCTTTCTAGTGTCCTTCGTTTGGGAGAAAAATGCAAAGGTACAAGACAGCTTTTCCTTGCCAATATCTCTCTTTTGCAAAGAGCTGCGCATTGGAAAATTCAGGGCTATGCCGTGTAGATGATGGCCTAACAGGAGGCTTTAAAATTTTCTTTCTAGTGTCCTTCGTTTGGGAGAAAAATGCAAAGGTACAAGACAGCTTTTCCTTGCCAATATCTCTCTTTTGCAAAGAGCTGCGCATTGGAAAATTCAGGGCTATGCCGTGTAGATGATGGCCTAACAGGAGGCTTTAAAATTTTCTTTCTAGTGTCCTTCGTTTGGGAGAAAAATGCAAAGGTACAAGACAGCTTTTCCTTGCCAATATCTCTCTTTTGCAAAGAGCTGCGCATTGGAAAATTCAGGGCTATGCCGTGTAGATGATGGCCTAACAGGAGGCTTTAAAATTTTCTTTCTAGTGTCCTTCGTTTGGGAGAAAAATGCAAAGGTACATTGCAGCTTTTCCTTGCCGATATCTCTCTTTTGCAAAGAGATAGGCATTGGAAAATTCAGGGATATAACGTGTAGAGGAAGCACTAACAGGAGGCTTTAAAATTTTCATTCTATTGTCCTTCGTTTGGGAGAAAAATGCAAAGGTACATTGCAGCTTTTCCTTGCCGATATCTCTCTTTTGCAAAGAGATAGGCATTGGAAAATTCAGGGCTATACCGTGTAGATGAAGCACTAACAGGAGGCTTTAAAATTTTCATTCTAGTGTCCTTCGTTTGGGAGAAAAATCCAATGGTACAAGACAGCTTTTCCTTGCCGATATCTCTCTTTTGCAAAGAGATAGGCATTGGAAAATTCAGGGCTATGCCGTGTAGATGATGGCCTAACAGGAGGCTTTAAAATTTTCTTTCTAGTGTCCTTCGTTTGGGAGAAAAATGCAAAGGTACAAGACAGCTTTTCCTTGCCAATATCTCTCTTTTGCAAAGAGCTACGCATTGGAAAATTCAGGGCTATACCGTGTAGATGAAGCACTAACAGGAGGCTTTAAAATTTTCATTCTAGTGTCCTTCGTTTGGGAGAAAAATCCAATGGTACAAGACAGCTTTTCCTTGCCAATATCTCTCTTTTGCAAAGAGCTGCGCATTGGAAAATTCAGGGCTATGCCGTGTAGATAATGGCCTAACAGGAGGCTTTAAAATTTTCTTTCTAGTGTCCTTCGTTTGGGAGAAAAATGCAAAGGTACAAGACAGCTTTTCCTTGCCAATATCTCTCTTTTGCAAAGAGCTGCGCATTGGAAAATTCAGGGCTATACCGTGTAGATGATGGCCTAACAGGAGGCTTTAAAATTTTCTTTCTAGTGTCCTTCGTTAGGGAGAAAAATGCAAAGGTACAAGACAGCTTTTCCTTGCCAATATCTCTCTTTTGCAAAGAGCTGCGCATTGGAAAATTCAGGGCTATGCCGTGTAGATGATGGCCTAACAGGAGGCTTTAAAATTTTCTTTCTAGTGTCCTTCGTTTGGGAGAAAAATGCAAAGGTACAAGACAGCTTTTCCTTGCCAATATCTCTCTTTTGCTTAGAGCTGCGCATTGGAAAATTCAGGGCTATGCCGTGTAGATGATGGCCTAACAGGAGGCTTTAAAATTTTCTTTCTAGTGTCCTTCGTTTGGGAGAAAAATGCAAAGGTACAAGACAGCTTTTCCTTGCCAATATCTCTCTTTTGCAAAGAGCTGCGCATTGGAAAATTCAGGGCTATGCCGTGTAGATAATTGCCTAACAGGAGGCTTTAAAATTTTCTTTCTAGTGTCCTTCGTTTGGGAGAAAAATGCAAAGGTACAAGACAGCTTTTCCTTGCCAATATCTCTCTTTTGCAAAGAGCTGCGCATTGGAAAATTCAGGGCTATGCCGTGTAGATGATGGCCTAACAGGAGGCTTTAAAATTTTCTTTCTAGTGTCCTTCGTTTGGGAGAAAAATGCAAAGGTACAAGACAGCTTTTCCTTGCCAATATCTCTCTTTTGCAAAGAGCTGCGCATTGGAAAATTCAGGGCTATGCCGTGTAGATAATGGCCTAACAGGAGGCTTTAAAATTTTCTTTCTAGTGTACTTCGTTTGGGAGAAAAATGCAAAGGTACAAGACAGCTTTTCCTTGCCAATATCTCTCTTTTGCAAAGAGCTGCGCATTGGAAAATTCAGGGCTATGCCGTGTAGATGATGGCCTAACAGGAGGCTTTAAAATTTTCTTTCTAGTGTCCTTCGTTTGGGAGAAAAATGCAAAGGTACAAGACAGCTTTTCCTTGCCAATATCTCTCTTTTGCAAAGAGCTGCGCATTGGAAAATTCAGGGCTATGCCGTGTAGATGATGGCCTAACAGGAGGCTTTAAAATTTTCTTTCTAGTGTCCTTCGTTTGGGAGAAAAATGCAAAGGTACAAGACAGCTTTTCCTTGCCAATATCTCTCTTTTGCAAAGAGCTGCGCATTGGAAAATTCAGGGCTATGCCGTGTAGATGATGGCCTAACAGGAGGCTTTAAAATTTTCTTTCTAGTGTCCTTCGTTTGGGAGAAAAATGCAAAGGTACAAGACAGCTTTTCCTTGCCAATATCTCTCTTTTGCAAAGAGCTGCGCATTGGAAAATTCAGGGCTATGCCGTGTAGATGATGGCCTAACAGGAGGCTTTAAAATTTTCTTTCTAGTGTCCTTCGTTTGGGAGAAAAATGCAAAGGTACAAGACAGCTTTTCCTTGCCAATATCTCTCTTTTGCAAAGAGCTGCGCATTGGAAAATTCAGGGCTATGCCGTGTAGATGATGGCCTAACAGGAGGCTTTAAAATTTTCTTTCTAGTGTCCTTCGTTTGGGAGAAAAATGCAAAGGTACAAGACAGCTTTTCCTTGCCAATATCTCTCTTTTGCAAAGAGCTGCGCATTGGAAAATTCAGGGCTATGCCGTGTAGATGAAGCACAAACAGGAGGCTTTAAAATTTTCATTCTAGTGTCCTTCGTTTGGGAGAAAAATCCAATGGTACAAGACAGCTTTTCCTTGCCAATATCTCTCTTTTGCACAAAGCTGCGCATTGGAAAATTCAGGGCTATGCCGTGTAGATGATGGCCTAACAGGAGGCTTTAAAATTTTCTTTCTAGTGTCCTTCGTTTGGGAGAAAAATGCAAAGGTACAAGACAGCTTTTCCTTGCCAATATCTCTCTTTTGCAAAGAGCTGCGCATTGGAAAATTCAGGGCTATGCCGTGTAGATGATGGCCTAACAGGAGGCTTTAAAATTTTCTTTCTAGTGTCCTTCGTTTGGGAGAAAAATGCAAAGGTACAAGACAGCTTTTCCTTGCAATATCTCTCTTTTGCAAAGAGCTGCGCATTGGAAAATTCAGGGCTATGCCGTGTAGATGATGGCCTAACAGGAGGCTTTAAAATTTTCTTTCTAGTGTCCTTCGTTTGGGAGAAAAATGCAAAGGTACAAGACAGCTTTTCCTTGCCAATATCTCTCTTTTGCAAAGAGCTGCGCATTGGAAAATTCAGGGCTATGCCGTGTAGATGATGGCCTAACAGGAGGCTTTAAAACTTTATTTCTAGTGTCCTTCGTTTGGGAGAAAAATGCAAAGGTACAAGACAGCTTTTCCTTGCCAATATCTCTCTTTTGCACAAAGCTGCGCATTGGAAAATTCAGGGTTATGCCGTGTAGATGATGGCCTAACAGGAGGCTTTAAAATTTTCTTTCTAGTGTCCTTCGTTTGGGAGAAAAATGCAAAGGTACAAGACAGCTTTTCCTTGCCAATATCTCTCTTTTGCAAAGAGCTGCGCATCGGAAAATTCAGGGCTATGCCGTGTAGATGATGGCCTAACAGGAGGCTTTAAAATTTTCTTTCTAGTGTCCTTCGTTTGGGAGAAAAATGCAAAGGTACAAGACAGCTTTTCCTTGCCAATATCTCTCTTTTGCAAAGAGCTGCGCATTGGAAAATTCAGGGCTATGCCGTGTAGATGATGGCCTAACAGGAGGCTTTAAAATTTTCTTTCTAGTGTCCTTCGTTTGGGAGAAAAATGCAAAGGTACAAGACAGCTTTTCCTTGCCAATATCTCTCTTTTGCAAAGAGCTGCGCATTGGAAAATTCAGGGCTATGCCGTGTAGATGATGGCCTAACAGGAGGCTTTAAAATTTTATTTCTAGTGTCCTTCGTTTGGGAGAAAAATGCAAAGGTACAAGACAGCTTTTCCTTGCCAATATCTCTCTTTTGCAAAGAGCTACGCATTGGAAAATTCAAGGCAATACCGTGTAGATGAAGCACTAACAGGAGGCTTTAAAATTTTTATTCTAGTGTCCTTCGTTTGGGAGAAAAATCCAATGGTACAAGACAGCTTTTCCTTGCCAATATCTCTCTTTTGCACAAAGCTGCGCATTGGAAAATTCAGGGCTATGCCGTGTAGATGATGGCCTAACAGGAGGCTTTAAAATTTTCTTTCTAGTGTCCTTCGTTTGGGAGAAAAATGCAAAGGTACAAGACAGCTTTTCCTTGCCAATATCTCTCTTTTGCAAAGAGCTGCGCATTGGAAAATTCAGGGCTATGCCGTGTAGATGATGGCCTAACAGGAGGCTTTAAAATTTTCTTTCTAGTGTCCTTCGTTTGGGAGAAAAATGCAAAGGTACAAGACAGCTTTTCCTTGCCAATATCTCTCTTTTGCAAAGAGCTGCGCATTGGAAAATTCAGGGCTATGCCGTGTAGATGATGGCCTAACAGGAGGCTTTAAAATTTTCTTTCTAGTGTCCTTCGTTTGGGAGAAAAATGCAAAGGTACAAGACAGCTTTTCCTTGCCAATATCTCTCTTTTGCAAAGAGCTGCGCATTGGAAAATTCAGGGCTATGCCGTGTAGATGATGGCCTAACAGGAGGCTTTAAAATTTTCTTTCTAGTGTCCTTCGTTTGGGAGAAAAATGCAAAGGTACAAGACAGCTTTTCCTTGCCAATATCTCTCTTTTGCAAAGAGCTGCGCATTGGAAAATTCAGGGCTATGCCGTGTAGATGATGGCCTAACAGGAGGCTTTAAAATTTTCTTTCTAGTGTCCTTCGTTTGGGAGAAAAATGCAAAGGTACAAGACAGCTTTTCCTTGCCAATATCTCTCTTTTGCAAAGAGCTGCGCATTGGAAAATTCAGGGCTATGCCGTGTAGATGATGGCCTAACAGGAGGCTTTAAAATTTTCTTTCTAGTGTCCTTCGTTTGGGAGAAAAATGCAAAGGTACAAGACAGCTTTTCCTTGCCAATATCTCTCTTTTGCAAAGAGCTGCGCATTGGAAAATTCAGGGCTATGCCGTGTAGATGAAGCACAAACAGGAGGCTTTAAAATTTTCATTCTAGTGTCCTTCGTTTGGGAGAAAAATCCAATGGTACAAGACAGCTTTTCCTTGCCAATATCTCTCTTTTGCACAAAGCTGCGCATTGGAAAATTCAGGGCTATGCCGTGTAGATGATGGCCTAACAGGAGGCTTTAACATTTTCTTTCTAGTGTCCTTCGTTTGGGAGAAAAATGCAAAGGTACAAGACAGCTTTTCCTTGCCAATATCTCTCTTTTGCAAAGAGCTGCGCATTGGAAAATTCAGGGCTATGCCGTGTAGATGATGGCCTAACAGGAGGCTCTAAAATTTTCTTTCTAGTGTCCTTCGTTTGGGAGAAAAATGCAAAGGTACAAGACAGCTTTTCCTTGCCAATATCTCTCTTTTGCAAAGAGCTGCGCATTGGAAAATTCAGGGCTATGCCGTGTAGATGATGGCCTAACAGGAGGCTTTAAAATTTTCTTTCTAGTGTCCTTCGTTTGGGAGAAAAATGCAAAGGTACAAGACAGCTTTTCCTTGCCAATATCTCTCTTTTGCAAAGAGCTGCGCATTGGAAAATTCAGGGCTATGCCGTGTAGATGATGGCCTAACAGGAGGCTTTAAAATTTTCTTTCTAGTGTCCTTCGTTTGGGAGAAAAATGCAAAGGTACAAGACAGCTTTTCCTTGCCAATATCTCTCTTTTGCAAAGAGCTGCGCATTGGAAAATTCAGGGCTATGCCGTGTAGATGATGGCCTAACAGGAGGCTTTAAAATTTTCTTTCTAGTGTCCTTCGTTTGGGAGAAAAATGCAAAGGTACAAGACATCTTTTCCTTGCCAATATCTCTCTTTTGCAAAGAGCTGCGCATTGGAAAATTCAGGGCTATGCCGTGTAGATGATGGCCTAACAGGAGGCTTTAAAATTTTCTTTCTAGTGTCCTTCGTTTGGGAGAAAAATGCAAAGGTACAAGACTGCTTTTCCTTGCCAATATCTCTCTTTTGCAAAGAGCTGCGCATTGGAAAATTCAGGGCTATGCCGTGTAGATGATGGCCTAACAGGAGGCTTTAAAACTTTATTTCTAGTGTCCTTCGTTTGGGAGAAAAATGCAAAGGTACAAGACAGCTTTTCCTTGCCAATATCTCTCTTTTGCACAAAGCTGCGCATTGGAAAATTCAGGGTTATGCCGTGTAGATGATGGCCTAACAGGAGGCTTTAAAATTTTCTTTCTAGTGTCCTTCGTTTGGGAGAAAAATGCAAAGGTACAAGACAGCTTTTCCTTGCCAATATCTCTCTTTTGCAAAGAGCTGCGCATTGGAAAATTCAGGGCTATGCCGTGTAGATGATGGCCTAACAGGAGGCTTTAAAATTTTCTTTCTAGTGTCCTTCGTTTGGGAGAAAAATGCAAAGGTACAAGACAGCTTTTCCTTGCCAATATCTCTCTTTTGCAAAGAGCTGCGCATTGGAAAATTCAGGGCTATGCCGTGTAGATGATGGCCTAACAGGAGGCTTTAAAATTTTCTTTCTAGTGTCCTTCGTTTGGGAGAAAAATGCAAAGGTACAAGACAGCTTTTCCTTGCCAATATCTCTCTTTTGCAAAGAGCTGCGCATTGGAAAATTCAGGGCTATGCCGTGTAGATGATGGCCTAACAGGAGGCTTTAAAATTTTCTTTCTAGTGTCCTTCGTTTGGGAGAAAAATGCAAAGGTACAAGACAGCTTTTCCTTGCCAATATCTCTCTTTTGCAAAGAGCTGCGCATTGGAAAATTCAGGGCTATGCCGTGTAGATGATGGCCTAACAGGAGGCTTTAAAATTTTCTTTCTAGTGTCCTTCGTTTGGGAGAAAAATGCAAAGGTACAAGACAGCTTTTCCTTGCCAATATCTCTCTTTTGCAAAGAGCTGCGCATTGGAAAATTCAGGGCTATGCCGTGTAGATGAAGCACAAACAGGAGGCTTTAAAATTTTCATTCTAGTGTCCTTCGTTTGGGAGAAAAATCCAATGGTACAAGACAGCTTTTCCTTGCCAATATCTCTCTTTTGCACAAAGCTGCGCATTGGAAAATTCAGGGCTATGCCGTGTAGATGATGGCCTAACAGGAGGCTTTAACATTTTCTTTCTAGTGTCCTTCGTTTGGGAGAAAAATGCAAAGGTACAAGACAGCTTTTCCTTGCCAATATCTCTCTTTTGCAAAGAGCTGCGCATTGGAAAATTCAGGGCTATGCCGTGTAGATGATGGCCTAACAGGAGGCTCTAAAATTTTCTTTCTAGTGTCCTTCGTTTGGGAGAAAAATGCAAAGGTACAAGACAGCTTTTCCTTGCCAATATCTCTCTTTTGCAAAGAGCTGCGCATTGGAAAATTCAGGGCTATGCCGTGTAGATGATGGCCTAACAGGAGGCTTTAAAATTTTCTTTCTAGTGTCCTTCGTTTGGGAGAAAAATGCAAAGGTACAAGACAGCTTTTCCTTGCCAATATCTCTCTTTTGCAAAGAGCTGCGCATTGGAAAATTCAGGGCTATGCCGTGTAGATGATGGCCTAACAGGAGGCTTTAAAATTTTCTTTCTAGTGTCCTTCGTTTGGGAGAAAAATGCAAAGGTACAAGACAGCTTTTCCTTGCCAATATCTCTCTTTTGCAAAGAGCTGCGCATTGGAAAATTCAGGGCTATGCCGTGTAGATGATGGCCTAACAGGAGGCTTTAAAATTTTCTTTCTAGTGTCCTTCGTTTGGGAGAAAAATGCAAAGGTACAAGACATCTTTTCCTTGCCAATATCTCTCTTTTGCAAAGAGCTGCGCATTGGAAAATTCAGGGCTATGCCGTGTAGATGATGGCCTAACAGGAGGCTTTAAAATTTTCTTTCTAGTGTCCTTCGTTTGGGAGAAAAATGCAAAGGTACAAGACAGCTTTTCCTTGCCAATATCTCTCTTTTGCAAAGAGCTGCGCATTGGAAAATTCAGGGCTATGCCGTGTAGATGATGGCCTAACAGGAGGCTTTAAAACTTTATTTCTAGTGTCCTTCGTTTGGGAGAAAAATGCAAAGGTACAAGACAGCTTTTCCTTGCCAATATCTCTCTTTTGCACAAAGCTGCGCATTGGAAAATTCAGGGTTATGCCGTGTAGATGATGGCCTAACAGGAGGCTTTAAAATTTTCTTTCTAGTGTCCTTCGTTTGGGAGAAAAATGCAAAGGTACAAGACAGCTTTTCCTTGCCAATATCTCTCTTTTGCAAAGAGCTGCGCATTGGAAAATTCAGGGCTATGCCGTGTAGATGATGGCCTAACAGGAGGCTTTAAAATTTTCTTTCTAGTGTCCTTCGTTTGGGAGAAAAATGCAAAGGTACAAGACAGCTTTTCCTTGCCAATATCTCTCTTTTGCAAAGAGCTGCGCATTGGAAAATTCAGGGCTATGCCGTGTAGATGATGGCCTAACAGGAGGCTTTAAAATTTTCTTTCTAGTGTCCTTCGTTTGGGAGAAAAATGCAAAGGTACAAGACAGCTTTTCCTTGCCAATATCTCTCTTTTGCAAAGAGCTGCGCATTGGAAAATTCAGGGCTATGCCGTGTAGATGATGGCCTAACAGGAGGCTTTAAAATTTTCTTTCTAGTGTCCTTCGTTTGGGAGAAAAATGCAAAGGTACAAGACAGCTTTTCCTTGCCAATATCTCTCTTTTGCAAAGAGCTGCGCATTGGAAAATTCAGGGCTATGCCGTGTAGATGATGGCCTAACAGGAGGCTTTAAAATTTTCTTTCTAGTGTCCTTCGTTTGGGAGAAAAATGCAAAGGTACAAGACAGCTTTTCCTTGCCAATATCTCTCTTTTGCAAAGAGCTGCGCATTGGAAAATTCAGGGCTATGCCGTGTAGATGATGGCCTAACAGGAGGCTTTAAAACTTTATTTCTAGTGTCCTTCGTTTGGGAGAAAAATGCAAAGGTACAAGACAGCTTTTCCTTGCCAATATCTCTCTTTTGCACAAAGCTGCGCATTGGAAAATTCAGGGTTATGCCGTGTAGATGATGGCCTAACAGGAGGCTTTAAAATTTTCTTTCTAGTGTCCTTCGTTTGGGAGAAAAATGCAAAGGTACAAGACAGCTTTTCCTTGCCAATATCTCTCTTTTGCAAAGAGCTGCGCATCGGAAAATTCAGGGCTATGCCGTGTAGATGATGGCCTAACAGGAGGCTTTAAAATTTTCTTTCTAGTGTCCTTCGTTTGGGAGAAAAATGCAAAGGTACAAGACAGCTTTTCCTTGCCAATATCTCTCTTTTGCAAAGAGCTGCGCATTGGAAAATTCAGGGCTATGCCGTGTAGATGATGGCCTAACAGGAGGCTTTAAAATTTTCTTTCTAGTGTCCTTCGTTTGGGAGAAAAATGCAAAGGTACAAGACAGCTTTTCCTTGCCAATATCTCTCTTTTGCAAAGAGCTGCGCATTGGAAAATTCAGGGCTATGCCGTGTAGATGATGGCCTAACAGGAGGCTTTAAAACTTTATTTCTAGTGTCCTTCGTTTGGGAGAAAAATGCAAAGGTACAAGACAGCTTTTCCTTGCCAATATCTCTCTTTTGCAAAGAGCTGCGCATTGGAAAATTCAGGGCTATGCCGTGTAGATGATGGCCTAACAGGAGGCTTTAAAATTTTCTTTCTAGTGTCCTTCGTTTGGGAGAAAAATGCAAAGGTACAAGACAGCTTTTCCTTGCCAATATCTCTCTTTTGCAAAGAGCTGCGCATTGGAAAATTCAGGGCTATGCCGTGTAGATGATGGCCTAACAGGAGGCTTTAAAATTTTCTTTCTAGTGTCCTTCGTTTGGGAGAAAAATGCAAAGGTACAAGACAGCTTTTCCTTGCCAATATCTCTCTTTTGCAAAGAGCTGCGCATTGGAAAATTCAGGGCTATGCCGTGTAGATGATGGCCTAACAGGAGGCTTTAAAATTTTCTTTCTAGTGTCCTTCGTTTGGGAGAAAAATGCAAAGGTACAAGACAGCTTTTCCTTGCCAATATCTCTCTTTTGCACAAAGCTGCGCATTGGAAAATTCAGGGCTATGCCGTGTAGATGATGGCCTAACAGGAGGCTTTAAAATTTTCTTTCTAGTGTCCTTCGTTTGGGAGAAAAATGCAAAGGTACAAGACAGCTTTTCCTTGCCAATATCTCTCTTTTGCAAAGAGCTGCGCATTGGAAAATTCAGGGCTATGCCGTGTAGATGATGGCCTAACAGGAGGCTTTAAAATTTTCTTTCTAGTGTCCTTCGTTTGGGAGAAAAATGCAAAGGTACAAGACAGCTTTTCCTTGCCAATATCTCTCTTTTGCAAAGAGCTGCGCATTGGAAAATTCAGGGCTATGCCGTGTAGATGATGGCCTAACAGGAGGCTTAAAATTTTCTTTCTAGTGTCCTTCGTTTGGAAGAAAAATGCAAAGGTACAAGACAGCTTTTCCTTGCCAATATCTCTCTTTTGCAAAGAGCTGCGCATTGGAAAATTCAGGGCTATGCCGTGTAGATGATGGCCTAACAGGAGGCTTTAAAATTTTCTTTCTAGTGTCCTTCGTTTGGGAGAAAAATGCAAAGGTACAAGACAGCTTTTCCTTGCCAATATCTCTCTTTTGCAAAGAGCTGCGCATTGGAAAATTCAGGGCTATGCCGTGTAGATGATGGCCTAACAGGAGGCTTTAAAATTTTCTTTCTAGTGTCCTTCGTTTGGGAGAAAAATGCAAAGGTACAAGACAGCTTTTCCTTGCCAATATCTCTCTTTTGCAAAGAGCTGCGCATTGGAAAATTCAGGGCTATGCCGTGTAGATGATGGCCTAACAGGAGGCTTTAAAATTTTCTTTCTAGTGTCCTTCGTTTGGGAGAAAAATGCAAAGGTACAAGACAGCTTTTCCTTGCCAATATCTCTCTTTTGCAAAGAGCTGCGCATTGGAAAATTCAGGGCTATGCCGTGTAGATGATGGCCTAACAGGAGGCTTTAAAATTTTCTTTCTAGTGTCCTTCGTTTGGGAGAAAAATGCAAAGGTACAAGACAGCTTTTCCTTGCCAATATCTCTCTTTTGCACAAAGTTGCGCATTGGAAAATTCAGGGCTATGCCGTGTAGATGATGGCCTAACAGGAGGCTTTAAAATTTTCTTTCTAGTGTCCTTCGTTTGGGAGAAAAATGCAAAGGTACAAGACAGCTTTTCCTTGCTAATATCTCTCTTTTGCAAAGAGCTGCGCATTGGAAAATTCAGGGCTATGCCGTGTAGATGATGGCCTAACAGGAGGCTTTACAATTTTCTTTCTAGTGTCCTTCGTTTGGGAGAAAAATGCAAAGGTACAAGACAGCTTTTCCTTGCCAATATCTCTCTTTTGCAAAGAGCTGCGCATTGGAAAATTCAGGGCTATGCCGTGTAGATGATGGCCTAACAGGAGGCTTTAAAACTTTATTTCTAGTGTCCTTCGTTTGGGAGAAAAATGCAAAGGTACAAGACAGCTTTTCCTTGCCAATATCTCTCTTTTGCACAAAGCTGCGCATTGGAAAATTCAGGGATATGCCGTGTAGATGATGGCCTAACAGGAGGCTTTAAAATTTTCTTTCTAGTGTCCTTCGTTTGGGAGAAAAATGCAAAGGTACAAGACAGCTTTTCCTTGCCAATATCTCTCTTTTGCAAAGAGCTGCGCATCGGAAAATTCAGGGCTATGCCGTGTAGATGATGGCCTAACAGGAGGCTTTAAAATTTTCTTTCTAGTGTCCTTCGTTTGGGAGAAAAATGCAAAGGTACAAGACAGCTTTTCCTTGCCAATATCTCTCTTTTGCAAAGAGCTGCGCATTGGAAAATTCAGGGCTATGCCGTGTAGATGATGGCCTAACAGGAGGCTTTAAAATTTTCTTTCTAGTGTCCTTCGTTTGGGAGAAAAATGCAAAGGTACAAGACAGCTTTTCCTTGCCAATATCTCTCTTTTGCAAAGAGCTGCGCATTGGAAAATTCAGGGCTATGCCGTGTAGATGATGGCCTAACAGGAGGCTTTAAAACTTTATTTCTAGTGTCCTTCGTTTGGGAGAAAAATGCAAAGGTACAAGACAGCTTTTCCTTGCCAATATCTCTCTTTTGCAAAGAGCTGCGCATTGGAAAATTCAGGGCTATGCCGTGTAGATGATGGCCTAACAGGAGGCTTTAAAATTTTCTTTCTAGTGTCCTTCGTTTGGGAGAAAAATGCAAAGGTACAAGACAGCTTTTCCTTGCCAATATCTCTCTTTTGCAAAGAGCTGCGCATTGGAAAATTCAGGGCTATGCCGTGTAGATGATGGCCTAACAGGAGGCTTTAAAATTTTCTTTCTAGTGTCCTTCGTTTGGGAGAAAAATGCAAAGGTACAAGACAGCTTTTCCTTGCCAATATCTCTCTTTTGCAAAGAGCTGCGCATTGGAAAATTCAGGCTATGCCGTGTAGATGATGGCCTAACAGGAGGCTTTAAAATTTTCTTTCTAGTGTCCTTCGTTTGGGAGAAAAATGCAAAGGTACAAGACAGCTTTTCCTTGCCAATATCTCTCTTTTGCAAAGAGCTGCGCATTGGAAAATTCAGGGCTATGCCGTGTAGATGATGGCCTAACAGGAGGCTTTAAAATTTTCTTTCTAGTGTCCTTCGTTTGGGAGAAAAATGCAAAGGTACAAGACAGCTTTTCCTTGCCAATATCTCTCTTTTGCAAAGAGCTGCGCATTGGAAAATTCAGGGCTATGCCGTGTAGATGATGGCCTAACAGGAGGCTTTAAAATTTTCTTTCTAGTGTCCTTCGTTTGGGAGAAAAATGCAAAGGTACAAGACAGCTTTTCCTTGCCAATATCTCTCTTTTGCAAAGAGCTGCGCATTGGAAAATTCAGGGCTATGCCGTGTAGATGATGGCCTAACAGGAGGCTTAAAAATTTTCTTTCTAGTGTCCTTCGTTTGGGAGAAAAATGCAAAGGTACAAGACAGCTTTTCCTTGCCAATATCTCTCTTTTGCAAAGAGCTGCGCATTGGAAAATTCAGGACTATGCCGTGTAGATGATGGCCTAACAGGAGGCTTTAAAATTTTATTTCTAGTGTCCTTCGTTTGGGAGAAAAATGCAAAGGTACAAGACAGCTTTTCCTTGCCAATATCTCTCTTTTGCAAAGAGCTGCGCATTGGAAAATTCAGGGCTATGCCGTGTAGATGATGGCCTAACAGGAGGCTTTAAAATTTTATTTCTAGTGTCCTTCGTTTGGGAGAAAAATGCAAAGGTACAAGACAGCTTTTCCTTGCTAATATCTCTCTTTTGCAAAGAGCTACGCATTGGAAAATTCAGGGCTATACCGTGTAGATGAAGCACTAACAGGAGGCTTTAAAATTTTCATTCTAGTGTCCTTCGTTTGGGAGAAAAATCCAATGGTACAAGACAGCTTTTCCTTGCCAATATCTCTCTTTTGCACAAAGCTGCGCATTGGAAAATTCAGGGCTATGCCGTGTAGATGATGGCCTAACAGGAGGCTTTAAAATTTTCTTTCTAGTGTCCTTCGTTTGGGAGAAAAATGCAAAGGTACAAGACAGCTTTTCCTTGCCAATATCTCTCTTTTGCAAAGAGCTGCGCATTGGAAAATT